>NW_015386662.1:293747-298899 GCF_001527695.2 Protobothrops mucrosquamatus | reverse complement strand
GCCTGGTTGCCGGATGACATGTGACTATTTGAATTGCACTGAGTAGAGGAATCTACTGTCTAGTATCATCATTTGAGAGCTGCTACCCAAGAAAGTGCTATAAATATTTTATTCTATTAGAGTATCTCCCAGGGGTCAAAAAGTATGAAAAACTCTTTTTCATTATACTTTTAAGGGGTGGTGGAGGTGAAGGAAATGATTTATGGATGCATTTCCAGCACATTCTAACATTCTTATCATATGAGGAGATTCCAAGGAATCTATGCTGGGAATTTATGCTCCTGCCATAGCAATATTCCAGAAGATCAGGGTGAATCACGACCTCAAGTTCCTCCTCATGGCTTCCCCATTGGCTGGAATATAACATACCTCATGATAAAATACATGTTCTCCTTACGCAGAGTTGTGTAGAGATTAGTAGGAACCAAATATAGATAAAGTCATAGATTGAACATTCTATCTTAAAGTATTACTGATGCTATTAATGATCTGTTTGGCAAATAGATGATTAGATCATATATTGTAAAAAGAACCATGTTAAAACCTAGTTTAACCCCAGCTTCATGTCTGCATTAAATTTCTCAAGAGTTTTCTGGAAACATTTGGTCATACTTTTGTGTCTCCATGGAGAATTGTAATCTGTTATGCTGTTGAGGAAAATGAGTTATCTTATTAAAAAAAATTTTTTTTTAAAGAAATAGTGATGCGTTAATTTAGAAATTTCAGAGAATTTCTCCCTCTCTTCTCTTCCTTAGGAGTTCTGTAACCAAAAGGCTATGACAAACTTTACTGTGTTGGCTCCAAAACTCTCTATCGCTTTGTAGTGGCTTTATTAGACCAGCTGTCTCTTTTCTGTATTTGGTTCATCCTGAGCCAAAGGAAGCACTGAGAGGGGGTGCCATGTCTGTGACCTTAAGCACAAGCAGCCTCTTGTGCAGCCTCATGAAGCTTTGAGGACTATGGTGACTGTGTGTGGTTAGACAAATGCTTTATGTGGATATAGTTAAAAGGGCTTGGGAGCAGGTGACATTCCCAAATGCTTCTAAATAAATCTGCACATGTTGTATAAGGTCAAACTTACCCATGCTTGGGGTTTATTGGAAGCTCAAATAGTAATAACAGACTCTTGTGTCCCTACTTGAGGTCATAGATTTGGACACACATTGTTAACATTGAGACAGTGGAGGAAAATACGAACACGCTGGAAACTTGCAAGAGGCTAGTGAACCCTTTTACCTCAAGAAATACCAAATCCTATCACAAAATAAGAAAAAAAGTGATGGGGGAGCAGAATAAAATATTTTAAAATCCAAGAATTAGGGATGTACAAAAATTAAATGTTTTAATGTGATCTTTTTCTTGGTTTTGTTGACGAACTATCGTTGTTTGATATTTTACAGCAACCACTATGACGTGCCTCTGTCTATTTGTCTATCTACTTGCATAGCCATTTCCAGAAGGTGGTGCTGAGGGATTATTGCTCTGTCCTTCAGCAGTTAAACCATAGCAAGAACCTCAAGATTTGAGTATTTTTTCCTATATAATTTAATAACTTTGTGAAGAAGCTAGTGGGAAGGCTCTCTAGATCAAAGAAGTATCATGAGTCAAACATGGCATCCAAATTTACCTCTTTTCTTTCATCCAGTCCAGAGGAGGCAATATATAATGTGAATCAACAGCTGAATTAGTTCACGGACTGGAGATCAGCCTGTATAAATGGTAGCTGAGTTTGGAAAATAAAGAGCTACGATTTGTGCCATAGATGTCCACTGCTAACCATAATAAAAAAGTGAATTTATGCTAACCCCACCCTGTTTACTTCATTCCTAACATGAGGCACAGTTACCTAAGTCCTGAGTTTGCATTGTGATTATTTTTCAGCATCAATACCCTCACCCCATTCTTGCCAAGGATGCTTATGCTTATCATTGGGATGGGTCATTAATTTAGATGAATGACATTCAAACACTTTGGGGGAATTTTCCATTTTCCTTGAAATTCTGGTGCACTTCTTTAAGTGCTAAGAATCCATCATTATCATAGGAGGTGTAGGCAGCCTTGATTGTTGGAAGCACATTTTTTTAGCTAAAATAAGTGCTGTATTTCTATTTGGAAAAGTTTAGTAATCCCATGTACAATATACTGAGTAATCCATACTTGTGGAGATGGACTACCAGAGATAGTACCAACTATCTATTATCTGGTAGTCCAGCTCTCCAAGTATGGATTACTCAATATGTTGTACATGGGATTACTTTGAAAATAAATTTAAATCAGATCCAAACAAACCTTCTAGGTTGCTAACTGGGGCTGACTGATATGATTGTATGATTCAATACTTTGTCAATTATTCTACCTTCCATTTCTAAGTTTACTTTGAAACACCTACTGCAGATATCAAAAGTTCTAAATTTCTTGTAGCAAAAGTAATCTACACTTCTTTCTTGCTCTGCTCTGCTCTGCTCTGCTCTGCTTGTCTGTATGTCTCACCTAAGTGACTCTGGGTGGTTCACAAAGTTGTTTTTGAAGGTGGCTCTGCCAATTAAGGTAAGTACTAAGGAAGGAGGTTTTCTAGATGGTGGTATGAAAATTATGGAAAACCTTCCCCCTGAAGGATCGCCTAGAGCCCACATTGTCATCTTTCTGACAAAGATGGTTCTTTACCCAGTAATGTCCATTTTAATGTTATTGTGGTGATATTTGAATTTGTTGACTTTATAATATATTGCTTCCTTCTTTTAGATGTAGGTAATGTATTCAGAGTAATTTTATTAATGTGTGGATTAAAACCCATTTTGTCAATTTTAAGTTAATTTAATAAAAAATAAACCTAGGATCACCTCCAGGCAAGATGGGTGGCATATAAGTTGAATAAAATAAATAAATAAACTCAATAAAGAAAACCAAAGTACATTTAGAATGAAATCCAAATGGCCCCTCCAATGGAACGACTTCTGCCAATGCAATGGAAAGGTGAGTGATTCCCTCTCTACCAAGCAGCCTGTTGCAAGGGGAATTTGCTGGATCAGATTTCAAAAGAGCACAGAGGCAGAAAAAAAGAAAAGCTCCATTGCAATGTAGAATGTCACCTTTTACTTACAAATGAGATATGTCTCAGGCAGGTGGCTCAGTCTAAAGGCCACTGTTGCTTTTCAAACATTAGAACCATGGTTACATTAATATAGAATGTCTAAAATGTACATTGTGAATATGGCAAACATGGGGAAAACCTATATCAGAAAATATAGACAGCCTCTACAGATCACCCAAGACCAATTATAGAGTGTCAATACAGCTGTTGAAATAAAACAAAGGGAATTCAGTTCTAAATTCCCAGTCAGTCACAAAGCTCAGTGGATTACTTGGAGCAAATGATTGTCTCTCAGTCTGAACTACCTTCATGACATGGTTGGTGAGGTCATATGGAGCTCCATGGTGAGAAGAACTAGAAGCTATCTTCAGCTCATCAGGGTAGAGGAAAGATGGGAGACAATGGGTAAGTAGACAACTCTGTGATCATCCTTTGAGAGGAAGGTAGTGCAGTTTGATGGGACCAGAATGTACATTAAATTTTAAGTTGACCATTTTTTTACTCCAATACTGGGCAGTTGCATGATCATCTAAGAAGAGCATACTGTATATCATAAATGTAAAAATAATTGCAATGGAAATGAACTTCAACAATAGGTCAACATTTGTTTACCTAAACAGATAAAACAGGATGAGCAAAGAAGCAATGAGAGCAGGAGTGACTTCTCATTTCCTGCTGGCTTCCCAATTGACTGCTTGTGGGAAGCTGGCAGTGAACATTAGAAATCACAATCACGTGACAATGGGGATGCTACAAAGGTGACAACTTTCTGAATAAAATGATCTCTGCATTCCACAGGAGTAGCAGATCCTGGGTTTTTTAATGCATTCTTTAAGTTATAAGATTTTAGGTATCTTGACTCAAAATTGTTACAGTTTAATGAACTAATTGCACTCAATTGAGGGTGCAAACAGACAAACAGATAAACACAATGAGAGTTTTAGTAGTATACAGATAAATTGGGAAAATTATAGCTTTCTTTGCTGACTTGCATACTTAAAGGTAGTCAGGCCTTGTTACTGAATGATATACCAAATAGATTACATTACGCAATTGGGGAATGGCTATACCTGGTCTGATATACTTTACATTATAGATAGATGAAGAGTCAGAGAGAGGGAGAGAAAGAGACAGAGACAAGAGAAAGAGACAGAGACAGAGAGAGAGAGGGGGAGGAGAAGAAATGAGATTCCCAATATATTTATCAAAAACATGTTTGTTTTCTTTTGTCACTGCATATATAGTATGATCATGTATTTACAAAGCATAAGACAAGGTTCATGAAATCATGGGAAGGGAGAGGAAGTACCAGAATTAACCTACATTAACCTTTTTTAGTGACTTCATCCTAGTAGGCAATAAAGATTTGTATCTAGCCATAGCATGTCATTTATATAAGAGTTCCCAGTCAAAGAACTGTAGGCAAGTTGTGCTGAGATAAATGCTAGGTTCTTGCTGGTAAGATTGACAGCTTTTCTGTGCAGACGAAATTTCCTTCAATTTCTCTTGCAAAACTGTTTTGCAAGTGTAGTATAAAACTCACAAAGTGACTTCAGCCCCAAATTCAGTAAATATAGCTATTTCTCTTCCAATGTGCATGAGGCCCACTATTTCCTCAGGAAAACTTACTGCACACTTTCCAGGTGCAAGGCTTTATTTCTGAAGGAATCTTTGATCTTATATTTGAATATTTGTCAAACAAACAGTTCCCTCCAACACTATGATTCTGTCAAATAATAAAAATAACAAAATAATATCATATATATATATATATATATATATATATATATATATATATATATATATATATATGTAGGTCTTTGGTCATTCGGGTTCTCTCCCGCGTAAAATTGGAAGTATCCTGGCGACGTTTTGACGAAGTCACATTCGTCATCTTCAGGCTGGTGTCTTCAGCTTCCTGCTTCTGGGAGTAGTGTGTGTGATCGCAGCTGTTTCTTCCTTTTAACTGCCAGTGGGGTTTGAGCTGATTGGGTGGGAGCTTGGCTGTGTTCTGATTGGGTGGAGGTGTGTTCTGATTGGTTAAGGAGCTTGGCTGTGCTC
>NW_015386662.1:289029-292433 GCF_001527695.2 Protobothrops mucrosquamatus | reverse complement strand
ATATATATATATATATATATATATATATATATATATATATATATATATATATATATATATATATATATATTATATCAAACGATCAATGCAAGACTATATACATGACGTTGTACTATCATAGGGTATGACTACTGACCTCCTTAGGTTATTGGTCCTGTCTTTTCATAAATTTACAAAAGAAAATGCATTGAAAAAAGGGGAGTGATACCACTAGAGGAAATTGTTTTTCAACTCCTAGATGAGTGTATTCTAGGGTAACAAGTCAGAAGTGCAAAAAAAATCATCAAATGTTTTTTTTCTGGGGCTGATATAAGGACCTGGGGATGATCACTTGCTATGACGTTCTTTCAGAGATGTTCTTTCACTGAACACTTTGGCCATTGGATAAAATCAGAATGTGGTGAGTCTTGCATAGAAAGATGGTGCTAAGCAACATCTATCTCAGGGGTCTTCAAACATGCCTCTTTTATGACTTGTGGACTGGCACGTTGGCTGAGGAATTCTGGGAGTTGAAGTCCACAAGTCACAAAAGAGCCAAGTTTGAAGACCCCTGATCTATCTAGACTGGGTTCCTTTCTACCTTTTTCACTTGCAATAACTCTCTTAGGAAAACATTACTTTTCATTTAAGTCAATGCATGCTTTGCATGAAAAGATTCAGGACGAACCCTTGTTCGAATTATTTCAAGTTCAGATACTCAGTTTAGACATCTAGATCTAGATGGATCCTTAACATACACACTTTATAAATGTTTCCTCTGAATATTTCATGCAAAATTTGATTTGGATCATAATTCAGCCATCCAGAAAAATAATTCTTTTTAAATCAAACTCAAGATCAGATCTTTATCTTGTTTGGAATTTATTTTGCCTCCAATTGACTGAAAAACACCTATAATATTTTCTTCTAATGGATAGTATCTGTAAGCGTTGTTGACTTTTTACAGGGGGATAAAAGACGGTCACATTTTTGGAGGTTTATTTTTTTTACTCATTTCAACCCCAATTTATTGAAGATGCCACAGGATAGCTGTGAGCAATGATTGTGATGTGGTCTGGTGGCAGAATTAGGAGGACCTCAAATAAACACCCGAAATTACATCCTCCTTGTTTTCACTGATTCCATTAAAGGCATTTAGACATTCCTGCCTGTTGGTAACAGAGCAACAGATATTAGAAATTCCTGCAATGTGTTGTTTCAATATTTTCCACAACATTGTTTGGAAGCCCCTAATAAAATCATTCATTGTGATTAGAAACTCGATCTGTTAGTCACATTTATCTCTGCATGCTTGAGTCTTTCTTAGCCTGGAGCAATAAAGCATTCCCCCCCCCACACACACACACCTATCCCTCTTACCAAATTGGTCTGTTTTAAAACAGAATTTCGGATTCTGTTGAATCTGCTATAGGCTTCTAATCTTTTTGTATTCGCACGGTGTTGCAGGAATTCACATCCTTCCTCTGCAATCTCTTTGTTTTCCTAACTATGGCTTAAAACTATTCTTTTAAAAAAAGCAATTGAGTCATAAAGCAGCTTGTTGTCTGCTGTTTCAGTAGCTAGGAGGTAACCAGTGCCAACATGTATTTACAATGCATTTTCACTATTATTACAGAAAAATATGTGCCAGTTTATACAGACAACAAATGGAAATACAAGATTAGGAAATAACTGTAATGGGAACCATAAGCACTGTAACTGGAAAAGAGGTTGTGTCATTAAAAGTATATAAATTGCTTTTATGAACATCTCTATCTTTTCGGGATATTGAAACCTACTGCTAATAAAGGCATTTAAAGTGTTGATTCCTATACATTTTAAAGGTCCTAGCATGTGTTTTGCAAAGTAAAACTAGAAATGACAATTCATTATTGTTACTCCCAGTTACAATAATCCTAACAGTGAAAGGCTAAAGGGAAGAAAGTTCAAAATCTGTATCCAGTAATATCTATATTAGAACAAAGTATATGGCACAAAAAGCAGTGCGAATTTTCAAGATCCCTGTAATTCTTAGGAAATTGCTGAATGATTCGGTAAGAATCATTCCAGAACAGAGAACATGGAGTAGCAAATTTAAGCTATAGGAAGATAGATTCCAGTTGAATATTAAAATCAATGTCATAACCAGAAGAAGATGTGAACTTGCATTCATTGACTATGTTTAAGAAGAAGCTAAACATCTATATATGAGGGCACTTTTATTCAGATTTCTGCATAATTCAGGGGATGGATTGCCTATTCCAACTCTAAGATTATATAATCCTATTGCATGTGCAATGATGTGCTTGTTTCATTCATATTTGTGGCTCAGGAGACCTTTTGTAAGTCTGTAACCTTCAGTTAAACAAATAACAAGTAATAATAAAATAAAGAAAAGTAAAAAAATTGAAAGTAATGAATATAAACTCTGAATTTTTGATGGTACATCTATGTATATGTCTTCATTCAAACAGAATAATGATTTTCTGGACTTCTTAGGAAATGTGTATATGTATATAAGACCCCTGTGATATGCAACATCCTAAGAAAATATTTATAAAACATTAGGATATAAACAGAAATACAGGAAGGCTTATATATTATGATACCATCACTCTTTCTAGACACTCTGCCTGACAACCAGGTATATTTGAACCCCTACATTTTTATTTTCAAAGCCCATCATATGGATTCTGTTGGTACACTACCTACTTTATTGAACAATAGCCTGATTTCTAAACTGATGAAAAAAGACCCCAAGTCCTTAGATAGACTCACTTGTAAAAATCATTATGAGCTTATTTCAATTTGTATCTGTCCTATGTAGGTTTCAGGTGTACTGTTTACTTGGTGTTTTGTCCTAGACTAATAGGAAATGATTTGGGGGTGAGATGAGAAGGTCTATTATTATGGACAGATAATTGTCTGCTGAGTGTTACTTTTGTCAATAGTTCATCTATGCAAAAATGGGGAATATTTTCTCCTATGAAATCAAGTGATTTGAATAATATTCACCTGATTTCTCCTATGAAATCAGATGAAATCATTGGCCACAGCATATCTCCCTCTCTTGCTGAAGAGAATTACCAACTGGCAGACACCTGAATGCAGGTTTATTATTATTATTATTATTATTATTATTATTATTATTATTATTATTATTATTATTATTATTATTATTATTATTATTATTATTATTATTATTATTATTATTATTATTTTAGTTTTTAGTTTAGTTTTAGTTTTATTCAATTTATACCCCGCCCTTCTCCTAGCGGACTCAGGGCGGCTTACAGCAAGTTAAAAAACAGACAAACCATACAAAATACTAAGTTTAAAATACAATTAAAATGAAATATTGATTTTTTTGCCGTTTCTTTTTAAAATTATGTTAAAAACCAAATTAAAATCAAATTAAAATCAAA
>NW_015386662.1:271590-286870 GCF_001527695.2 Protobothrops mucrosquamatus | reverse complement strand
GGCTGATGGAATACCTGGAAACCCGGCGGGCAGATGTCGACAAGGGGCACTCCCCCTTCCGTGCCTAGCCAGGTCTCGGTGATACCTGCCAGGTCCGCACCCCCCTCTTGAATAAGATCTTGGATGAGGGGGGCCTTGTTTACCACGGACCTGGCGTTGCATAACATCAGCCGGTGATCCCGGGCCCGAGGATCTAAGATCCCTGGAGGCCGAGTGGAGTCCTGAGGACCGGAGCACCCACAAGCTTATTATTATTATTATTATTTATTGAATTTATATACCGCCCTATCTCCCTTACGGGACTCAGGGCGGTGAACAGGCGATAATAAAAACCACGATAAATATACACAAGTTTCTGTTCTAAAATCAAATTAAATAACAGGCCTGCTCTAAAAGTACCCCATACAAAACCCCCACTAAAACATAATCAAACGACGCCAGGCCGGCCGCACGGAATAGATGGGCCTTCAGGGCTCGGCGAAAAAGTTTGAGAGATCACCATCATCTATCCCTACCTACCCTACCTCAGATACACCAACTGTAGATAATTCTCCTATACCTATCTCAATCCCTCCAGCCCTCCCATCTCTGGTAATCCTAGAAAAAGATGTGCAAGGTATATTTCACAGACAAAAGATGGGGAAAGCTCCAGGCCCAGATGGATTGATCCCTTCTTGCTTGAAAGCCTGTGCTGAACAATTGCCCCTATCTTCAGTCAGACTTTTAATAAATCACTGGAGATGTGTTATGTCCCTTCTTGCTTTAAACATCATTCCAGTTCCTAAGAAATCTTCAGATCGCCTGTTCTGACATCAATAGTCAAGAAGGCCTTTGAGAGATTAATTCTGGCTCATCTGAAAGTCATCATTTATGCCCTGATGGATCCCTTGCAGTTTGCCTATTAAGCAAATAGGTTGGCAGACAATGCTGTTAATATGTCATTATGCTACATTCTACAACATCTTGAATCTCCAGGGCCCTATGCACGGGTCCTTTTTGAGGACTTCAACTCAGCGTTCAATACCATCATTCCAGAAATTCTCTACTCTAAATTGATCCAGCTTACTGTATTTGCTCATACTTGCAGGTGGATAATCAGTTTTTTGACAGATTGGAAGCAACAGGTGAGGCTAAAGAAAATTACATCTAGTACCCAGGCAATGAACACAGGTGCCCCTCAGGCCTATGTGCTTTCTTTGTTGCTTTCTTTTTATACCAATGCCTGCACCTCAAGGGAACCTTCTCTTAAAGTTCTGAAGTTTGCAGATGTCATTGGCCTCATTCGAGATGGTGATGAGTCTGCACTTGGACGGGAAGTTGAATAACTGGCCTTGTGGTGCAGCCATAAGAATCTGGAGCTGAATATGCTTAAAACTGTAGAGATAAGAGTGGATTTTAGAAAAAGCCCTTCTATTTTACCACCTCTTACCATACTTGATAACACGGTATCAGCAGTAGAATCCTTCAAATTTTGGGGTTCTATAATATCCCAGAAACTGAAATGGATGCTTAACATTAGAACCATCATCAAAAAGGCCCAACGAAGAATGTTATTCCTGCATCAACTCAGGAAGTTTAGATTACCCCAGGAGCTGTTGATACAGTTTTATAGAAGAATTATTGAGTCCATCATATGTACTTCTATAACTGTCTGGTTTGGCACAGCAACCAAACAGGACAGGTACAGACTCCAACTGATAGTTAAGACTGCAGAGAGAACAATTGCAACCAGCCTGCCTTCCACAGAAGACCTGTATATTGTGCAGGTCAGAAGATGAGAAGATATCTACAAACCTCTCACATTCTGGACATAAACTGTTTCAACTCTTCCCCTCAGGACAGCGCTACAGATATTGCAGGCCAAAACAACTAGACACCACTCTACTGAACACCTAATTCTCACAGTGCTGTCTTATGTCTGTGTATTTACCCAAGTAGTATGACTGTAGCATTCTTATTATCCTTCTTATTCCCCCTTCTTACTGGTATGATGATTGATGATGATGATGATGATGATGATGATCTTTATTCTATTGCTTTGCATGTACAGTGAGAGCTTCTGCACTGGAGACAAATTCCCTGTGTGTCTAATCACCCTTGGGCAAATAAAGCCTTCAATTCAATTCAATTTCTGATGCTTTTGAAGATTTTTTTTTTTGCTGATGGTAATTAATCTCTATATGAAATATGCATAAATGTTAATAAAATTACACTCTTAAGTATTCATAAGATATCCTGCTTTACTGGGCAGTGAAAGCAATAGAAAGTGGGAAGATAACAGGAGCAAGGTGGAGGAAATATTCCAAATCAAGCATGCTTATCATACATGGCATCAGGTCATTTTCCTTCATCCCCACCATTCCATCTCCTTGATGGTGTCTAGGAAATGCCGTATCATAAAATCCTGTTACTTTCAAACTTTTCAGCCTTGATTTGATAGTAAACCCAGATCTTTTGACAAAAAGGCTTAGCTAAACCCCTCAGTCTGACTTGTTTTTTTTAAATAAAAGTACTAAGAAGACTTGTTTTTCACTGCCCCCATGAAGTTATTTTAAAATAATTTTGTACCTGTCACTTTGGATCTATATAGATTAGTTTATGTCATGGAGAGTTTAGTTTAATGTACCATTATTTTATCTTTCAATGTTATAATTATACTGTATTATTGTTTCATTGATTTGTTTTGTTTTATTGTATGCTTGTACTCTGCTTGGTTGTAAATACATAAAAAATAAAACTACTGTCATTTCTGCTTGGCAGAAGACTTACAGGCATTGTTTGGCTAGGTTAGTAGTTTTATTACAGAAAATTGATTTTAACTATCCTGACATCAACTGGGAGACAAACTCTGCATTATGTATGAGATTGAACAAGTTCCTCACCAACCTAGCTAACTTTGTCATCCAAAAGGTAGAGGAGAGAACTAGAAGGACAGCTACACTACACCTAATTCTTACTAACAGATGAAGAGAAAGAGGGGATTGAAATTACTAGAACTTTGAGCGAGAGTGACCATGTCATATTGGAATTCAATATAATGCATACACAAACAATAGACCATAATCAAACCAGTGTCTTAGACTCTAAAACAGCTGATTTTAACAAACTTAGACAGAGCTCAGGAAGGCTTCCATGGATGAAAATCTTAAGGGGAAAAATAACTCAAGAAGCTTGGAAAACTCAAAAAGTATAATTATAAAAGCCCAGTCCAGCTCAATACCAGTAATAGCAGAATCAAAGCCAGATAAATTCATACATTGTGTTCAAGCATCAAATAAGGTCTCAAAAGCAGACTCTGGGGTCAGTTCAAGGATCAAGATTTCAGCAAACAAAAGTCAGTCAGGAAGAGATCATGGGCAGAGGCTGCTAAGGACATCCTGAATGGATTCCCTAATTATACTAACTCATGTTATGGCATGTCTGGCTTTATTTTATGTGTTGTGTGAGAACCGAGCTATGGCATTTATTCAACATACTGTAGCTAAAGTAAAATATATGTTAATCAGGGCTTTTTTTGTCATAGAACGCCCAGAACGGAGTTATGGCACCTTTTTTGGATGAAACCTTGTAGAGTAGGTAAGATGGGTTGTATGACATGTGTGAGTTACGGCACCTTTTTTTTTTCTCAAAAAAAGCACTGATGTTAATAATGTATGACAGGGTTCAAATGTTCAGTTGCACTTCCTTTTAGGATTTCCTGAATAAAAGGTAACTGGAATTACATAAAATGTAGCTGGATTAGTTGTGTGATATTGCATTGAATCAGTGTTGAACTCTAGGGTATATCTGGATCAAAAGGAGATTTTAAAGGACTACTCAAATAAACCACATTGCAGGAGTCAAGCATCAGATACTACCAAGACAATGATTATATTTGAGTCAGGAGAGCAAAATTCATAACTGAAACTACTAAAAACAATTTTGAAAATATTATCAATCTTAAAAATATTATCAGTGCCATATTTTGTTCTGCTCTTAAATAGGAACACTGATCCAATACATAAAACTATTTATTATTTATTTAAACATTGCTTTTTTACCCATTAACATTTTATCTGTAAAGATCTCACTGTAGATTGCAATTTGCTTGCAAGATATGGCTATCCTGCTCTTGCAATTGTGCTAGCTTGTGTCTTCAATTGGCAACTGTGCAAAAAAGAAGTTGCTTTTTATATTATGCCATATGGCACATCTGTTCCATTAACAACACTTACAGTTTCCCTGCAACTGGATTTGGAGGAATTGCTGATGCAAAATCAAATCTCTGAATTCTTCTCAACATGCCATTCAACCCAACACTTTCGTAAATTGTTGAATGACTTAAAATCAGGCATATGAAGATTGTACATGACTGACTCTGGACAGGAATGATTATGCAGCCTAGAGGGTAAAGCATGAATAACTTTGTCAGATAAATAAACCAACATGGTTTGCTTTTATATACAGTAATACAGTAAAGCAAAATCAAGCAAACCACATTATGGCTTAACAGGAAATACGATGCAAGTCATAATATGAGATATATTTAGAAATATGAAATACAAGTAAATAAAATAATATCAAGGTAAAATTATTATCAATCATTACATATAATATCTATTAATGGACCATTAATTTGCAATACATTAAATAAGCATAACATTTGTCTAAGATGGGTATCATACTATAATTCAAAGGGGTTGGAATATCTTGATCTCAAAATGTTCTTCCACATAAATTAGTGCCTTTTTTTAGGATATGCTCATTTTCTACAAACATTTTTGACAGAGAAGAACATTCAAACTTATTACTGTTTACTTGAATTCTGAAGTAAGTGCTGAACTGAATTATGCCAAGATATATAGATGCAAATGAACAGAGCAGGCAGTAAATGATAACACTCATTTAAACTACCTATTCTTCTCTTGACTTACAAATGTATTCTTGAAATAAAGATTGTCATGCTGGGAGAAAGACTGAATATGACATCAGCCTTCCTCTGTCTACTGCTCTTCACATGTACCGAATTACATCAAGCCTGGAGGACACCAGGGTTAGGAAAACTCTTACACATATCAAGAAAGAAGATTTTGCTATAAAACTGAAAAGAAAACTTCAAACATGGGAAAAATTAGAAGCTATACCAATCTGAAAGTAGTATGTAGGCTAACCTTTGCTGATTGAAAGCTTTCAGCCTGCTTTATATGGAGAAGAGAAAAAGAGTGTGGGATTTGTAAATGGTTCTAAGGCTGCAGTCAAAGCACAACACTATGTGTCTTTTTAGTATAAACTCAAAAAGCCTAAAGAAGACAATCAGAGGTGACAGTTCTTGCTGATGAGAGTGGCAGACAAGGGTGAGTGGAAAGGGCATATTTTTAGGAATGTTGTTATCTAGACAGAACTGACAGGCTAAGAAAAGAGTCTGGATGTGAAGGAAAGAAACAAAGAAATGCAAGGATGTCAAAGTGGGGAGTTCAGGAGGAGCTGTTGTCTAACATCAGACAGAATATATTTGGAGTGAAAAGCTGCATTTTATTAGCTGGACTTACAGCTGTGCTTAGCTGTATTTTTTTTTTAACCAGAATTTACTGAGTAATTCTTAATTAACGTGTTTTGCAAATTATCTAAGCCAGATAGCACGGTTTACAAACTACAGTGGCAGAGGTTACAAAGAACACAAAGCTGTAATCAAACTAGTGTAGCTTAAACCAATGTGTAAACCAGCCAGTAGAATGTATAAAGAACCATCCCGAGAGATGGGTGGAGAGTGGGTGAATGATGACATATGTGTGATAACATCATCATCCAAATGCCATGTCTTAACTTGTATCAGATGTCAGGATACAAGCCCATTATGGCAGAATTAGTGTCCCAACATCCATTGTGTATGTGTTGTCAAACTGGATTGTTCCAGTTTTCTGTAGACATCAGTGAATGGCATAAACATTTTAGGTCCTGTAACTTCTTCACTATGTTCAAAGCACAATTCAAAATAATGTGCTTTTAAAAAAACCATAAAGGAAGAGAATATTTGTAGCTCAGAATTGAACTGTGGGAAGCAAACCCCACTTCCTTTTAGCACTGTTACATAGTTTGTTAATGAAACATCTGCAGGAAAACAACCAAGTTCAGAGAACATAAAGGACCCCCAAGTCCATAAAGCATTATAAATATGTTGCAAGAAAATTAAATGGAAAACACAAAAAGTTGTTATTTAGTTCTTTATAAGAAGGGCAGCCACAGATTGTTCTACTGTGTGGCATCTCAACACAGACCTTTGTACTCATTCTTCCTCAAAGGAAACCACTGAAGGCATACTTCTTATTTCTTATTTCTCTTTTCTACAAACCTAGTTCCCGCCTAGTTGGAGAATTGTGGAAAATGGTCTAATATATCTGGGGGCACCAGACTGAAGATGGCTACTTAATTTCAAAGCACATTACGAAGTCATATTTTGGCTTCATTTTTCTTGCAGGTTCCTTCTTGGTTGCCTAATTGTCAATTCCTATAATTTATAAATAAGGGGAAATTTTAAATTGGAATCAGTACAAAAAGCAAAACAAAGAAAAACATAATGAGAAACACCAGACATCTGTAATAGGAACCTAGAGAATAAGCAGCAGCGGATTACCTAAAACCTAATGCATTATTTTCCAGCTGAAAAACAATAACACATAACAAATTTACACAAAACATTTGTTTTCACATTGTAAATTAGATTTTGTAGAACTGAAAAAGGTTTATTTTGATAGAATTACTATCAACCAGTGACCTAAAATCCCATTTAGTATTTAACTATATTAATATAAACCAGACATTTTGAATTAAGTAAACTAATGTGCTCAAAATGGGAAATAATCCAATCTCCCAAGCTTTATTTCTTTTTCTTTTATGAGCCTCCAATAGCTTCTATTCTATTAGCAGAAATAATTTCTTTTTCAAATTATACAGAATAAATATTCACAGTCTTTTAAAGTATCTGATGCACGTACTTCTCAGTTTTTGTGTGTTCTATAATGTTCCTTTTATAAAAAAAACCTTAGCTGAATTATTCATTTGTAATAGAGTCAGATGGGTCACTTTGGGATATGAGACCCATGAGGTTATTTAGAACACCAGTCTAATCACCATTAAACATTCTTTTGATTACAGTATTTCTAATAGCAGGATATTAGTGTTATCCAATAGCATATTTCAAATTAAACCAAAAAAGGAGCTGAAACCCTTTTCTAACAAGTGTTCAGAGTTAAAATAAATGCCCAATGGTAATCTAATGCATTGTTCTCATAAGGCAATTAATGGTAATTTATACACAATGAAAATCTTGAAAGATACCCCTGTTAAAGAAAGTTATTAAATAATATATAATTTGCTTCAAAGAATGTGAAGGGATGCTAAAATAAGTTCTTCTAAAATATCAATCAGAATTGGAATTAACTTACTCTAAATTCTCAAAAGATTCTAGATTATCTTTTTAGATCTTGTTTTACTATGTTAAATTAGATATTAAACTTACTAATTTCTACACATATAGGTGGGATCAAATGGTCAAATGATTTGACTTACTCCAATATATTGAATAACCATACTCATCTACAAGAGCCATGGTGGTACAGTGGTTAGAATGTAGTCTTGCAGGCTAATTCTGTCGATTGCCAGGAGTTTGATTCTCACTGGCTCAATGTTGATTTCAACCTTCTGTCCTTAACATTTAAATTAATAATGTCTGCTATATTTTATTTATACTGAGATAACCTGTAAAGTATATATTATCAGAACCTTGTTGTCTAGAAATCCAGCCAGAACTACAAGCATAACTATTGGAAGTTATAATCTGTGGGCCAAGATAGCTGTTAAAATCTTAATATCCATATTCATTATGGAAGTAGGATGGTAATTGGAATGTACAGAATGAATTCTAGCTAGGTAGTATGAATCAGTTTGAAAAAGCTTTCAGCATATTCCTCCAAATAAAATGAGAGATAAGAACCCATATACTAAACACTGATCTTCCAATCTAGCTATCAATACTTTAAAAATGGTAATTTTTTTCTAGTATTCTTCTTAAAAAAACAACTTATCAAAAACACCACAATGCTTGCACATTTTCAATTACAAGCATCTCCAAGCTACTTGGAGGAAGAGGACATGAGTGTTTGGAATCTTTCCCAACCTGCACGTTAAAGTGACTATATGGACTGAATATATGAAAGATGGCATATTCCTGATGTTCTCAAAGTGTTAGTAGATAGATCTGGGTAATTTCTGTGATTCAACGAATCTTTCATTTCTGAGGCAAGCATTGGTGTGTACTCCTTTCTCAGACCCTAATCAGACTGGAAGAAACCCATTTGGAACTAAGTAGAAGGACACAGTGACTTCTAGTTCTTCTTGAAGGACTGAATTCCCAGAACTTTGGGACTGTTTATAAAATAATAAATGGTAGAAATAGCAGGAATGTTTTTGATAAGTTTGGGCTTGCATGCCAGCTATAATTCTGCTCAAAAGAGAGAGAAAAAGACAGATCTAGACTTACTCATGCTAGTTACATTCAAAGCAAACTGTTAAAATGCACTTTAAATGAATATAATGGAAAATAACATCATGTTCAACTGGTACCAAAATATGACCCTAAGGTTGTTTTTTAGAGCAACATGGTTGGAAAGATTATATTGGTTCTGACATACCACTTTCACAAATTAACAAGTGCATCTATTGTTTCTGGTACCTTTCCTGTTGGTTTCAGCACTTTAAAATATTCTGAAAATTCTCAGGTTTTGAAATTTTTATTGATAGGTATTGCCATTATAGGTAGTCATCAACTTATGATCACAACTGGCACTAGAATTTCTATTACTGAGCAAGGTTGGTAAGTTGCTCACTAAGTTAAGTGAGTTGCACCTAATTTTATAACCTTTTTGCCACAGTTGTTAAGTGAATCACTGATGTTGTTAAGTGAATCATAGTAGTTAAGCAAATCCAGCTCGGAATGGGACAACTTGCCATGGCCATCTTGCCATGGTCATCTCGCCATGACCAACTTGCTACAGGACAACTCACTGTGCGACAGTTGCACATGGGATAACTCAACACAATAAACATTATACACCACTGTTTCTTCAACATTATGTCCATTGACAAAAATGAAAATAATGTAGAAGAAACCGTGGTGGATAACATTTATTATATTGAGTTATCCTGCATGGATTGTCCCATGCCAAGTTGTCCCACTGGGGATCGTCTGTGGTGAGTTGTCCCATGATGAGATGGCCATGCCAGGTTGGCCAGGGCGAGATAACCATGATGAGAAGGCTGTGGTGAGTTGTCCTAGACCCACCATGACTGCCCCTTATTATTGGTGTTATATGTTAAAAGGGGGCAGAGTTTTGATTGTACAATTGAAGTCACCCTCTGGCCTTTTCTGACAATCTCACAGCCCACCTTCTAGATATGGACAGGCAAAGAGTAAAATAATAGTGGCCAGAATTGAGGCATTGTTATTTTAACTTGTGATAAACTCCTTGCAGTCTCTGAGAGTTTTTACTGAGATGTGCCAGAATTGGAGGGTATATGCATTCTTAAAAATAAATGAAGACATTCCATGAACAGCAATATTGTGTGTCTTACTTAGATTATTATCCACTTTCAAATCCACATTCACAAAGTTTATTTCCAGGAGGAAAACCTTTAGAGCTTTTGTCTTTTTAAAATCTTTTAAATCCAGCATTATATTAGTCTTGATCTAAAATGTCTGTTCCTAAACTTGGAGCTTCTTAACCCTACTTGAAAGTTTTCCACCCAAAACATTTCATTTTCTTCTCTTTGCTTATAGCTGAACTATGTCAGGACACTGACATGAATGTGAGTCATACAGAACAATGTTGTGATAGTTGCTTTCTTTCCCCCCACAACATTTGATTACAAAGAAGGTTTATGCCCTTGTAGCATAACAAAGCATGCTTTCAACGCTGATGGCTTTATTAATCACTTGTTAACTTTTGTAAATAATCCACTCACGTATATCCGCAGGATGTCACAAGGATACCAATAAGTAATTGGCAGTGCAACAGTGAGAAAAAAGACCACGAAGATTTTATATGAATTTTCTCATCACCACAGGCTTTTCTTTCTATTACTTGGAATTTGTCAGAAACAAATGTTTTGAATTGTAATTTCCCTCAATGCCAAACACTTATTAATTCAATCTATCTAGACTTTTTTTTTTTATCCTGGAGAGATTTTTTTCTGCCTAATGAGGCATGTTTTAAAATATATACACCATTGCAACCTCCATGCATTCTTCCTAACCTCGCCACTTTCCTGCACCCCACTTGACCCATGCAGCACCTCTTACACACATCTGTAACCCCCTTACACCTTCTTGATCTGTGCCATCCCAATGCACTGACCTCACCCGCAAAGAACCTCTTGTGCACCCCAAGGTACTTTCCCGATGCATGCTATCCATCCATACACCCTCCCCAACCAGTTCAATATCTGTGACATATGCCCTCACACCCTTCTTAACCCATGTGGCATCTCTCACACAACCGCACATATTGTTCCTGACCCATACCCTTGCATGCCCCCTTGTTCCTTCCTTTATCTGGAAGCAGCCACTTACCTTCCAGATGGACATATTCTTGCAACTTCCTGCTGACTTTCTCTCTGCAAGCTTCCTACAAGCAAAGTAAATAGGGAAGCCAGCAGGAATTTGAGGGAAGGAAGGAAGGAAGGAAGGAAGGAAGGAAGGAAGGGAGGGAGGGAGGAAGGAAGGGAGGGAGGGAGGAAGGAAGGAAGATTTCTGATGCTCCTTGCCAGCTTCCCACATGGAAACTCAGTGGGTAAGTCAGAAGTCACTCCTGCTCCCATTGCTTTTTGGTCCACCCATAGTCATTCTATTTCTCTGTTTAAATGAGGAAATATCGCTGAAATGGTGACCCAAAGGAGTATGGATTTTTTTAGTTCTAATATAATATTATAAAACTATGACTTCACTAGTGAGGCATAATAGTTTTATGGTTTCACTAGTCCTCTTCAGAACATCCAGTTATTCTTAAAATAAACATTCTCATTTCCTAAGAATGCCCTTCTGATCCCAGCATATACCTGCAAACAATTAAGCCAGCATGTTCTTTAGCCCTTCCTCACCCTCTGGAACAATTTGTCTCTGTTTGAGACACGCTACATATTTGGGTCTTCAGACAGCAGTTGGCTTGCCTGGAAACTTACATACGGAAATGTTCAGAAGAGAAAGAGAAGAGTTCTTACCATTCTCTATGCTTGCAATTGACCATGCTGGATTTCTTTCCAGTGCTGTTGATAATACAAACTATGGTAACTGCATGGATTACACTTCATTGACTATTAGTTGAGCAATATTGATATGCTTGTATCAATAGTATCCTTAAGAGGCCTGTAATGCTGTAGTTTTGTTTAAGAGGCGTGTAATGCCATACTTCTGCTTCTATTCAGAAACTTTTCTGATGTGTGATTAAACACACTGGGTATATCTTTAATTTTGTTCCATCTCACTGACCTGTTCCATATATCACATTAAGGCAAAGATAACTCAATCACAGTTTGTTGACTAGTCTCAGTCATCAAGTTAAACCATGTTTTGCAAATCACAGTCTCTGAGTTCATGACCTGGGCTCATGATACTAACATCATGTATTTATTATATCAAGGGGAGAAAGAATTTGAGTTCCAAATTGGTATTTCAGAATAATGGATCTTGATGATCTTAGATCAGACATATCAAACTCGCAACATCACGTGACATCACGCAACATATCAGGACAGTTTTCCATTGCCGGCAATGGAGAGGGTACGGCTTCTGGATGATGTGTCCGGCCCGCGGGCCGGCAGTTTGACACCCCTGGTAATAAGTTAGATCCCAAATGGAAAAAAAGAGTACAGAAAATATGCAAAATCCTGTTAAAGAGATATTGACAGCACAATCATAAACTATTTTTTTTCTAGCAGGAAAGGTGAGAGATATCTAAAGAGACTATGCAGATTATAGAGCTTTCCAAAATACTAAAGAAAAGAAATAAAGATTAAAGGAGGGGCATATAAAGATTAAAGGAGGGGCATATAATAAACGAGGCAATCAACAGAAACTGTCGTAATTATGTCAGAAAAGCTAATGCTCAGAAGTTTATGAAAAAAGATCCCCAAAGACTTGCATGAGAAACAAAAGAAAAGAGAAAGAGGCTGCATTAGAAATAGCTAATGGCGAAACAGCAGAATGTTTAATTTATTTATTTATTATATTGACATAACCACCCATCTCATGTACTGACTCTGGCCAGCATACACAATACAGTACATTTTTCTTCTTTTAGAAGGGAAACAAGGCCGTAACTGCATCATTAGTGGAAATACTGTTCAGCATAGATTAGAACAGGAGTCTTCAAACTTGGCCCTTTTATGACTTGTGGACTTCAACTCCCAGAATTCCTCAGCCAGTGTGCCTGGAGTAGAAATCCACAAGTCATAAAAGGGCCAAGTTTGAAGACCCCTGATCTACATGAAGAGCTCGACGGGATGATAATCAAAATGTGCAGAAGTGACTAACATTTTAAAAGAAAAAGAGAAGATTCTAGAAGATCTAGACAGGCTTAAATAGTGGGACCAAATCTTAGTAATTTTGATATTTCTTCATATATTTTTGTTTACACATTTTGATAATACACCCTCTGTTTTTTTTTCTATGTATCTGATTTGGTTTTTGATAGTAATATTAATTAAATCACTTGTATGGCATGATCCCATTGTCTGTTTATATAATGCAGCATAAGTATTTAGCGTAAGTTGTTTTGTTTTGATATTAAACGGTACATTATATCTCCTGTATAATGTTTCCATATGTTGCTTTAAATAAAAGGGAAGGTATTCATCATGGCTGCTAAGTAATGACTTGAAAGAAGAGTTGTATTGTGTATGTTTGTCCACAGAGTAAACGACAGAGTTCCCTCTATCCTGCACTCTCTGTACATAGCTTGTTGTGTACATGTTTCACTGAATATGCTCAAGCAGAGTTTGGATAGACATGTATTAGAGATAATCTGGATTTCTGCATTGAGCAAAGACATAGAAATTGCTTCCATTCATAGGAAATTGATGAAATTTCATGACTTCTATGAATTGAGGCATTTCCATGTTAAAATTTTGCTTTACTAAAGCAGTATGGATACCTTCACTGATGTAATTCAGCTGATTTGGAAGCTTAGCCCTGTTGCTACACAACAAGGTAAAATTACTTTGTGGATGGATATTTCCCAGCACAAAGTAATAACAGATGTCTCACAGAAATCTCTTTCCTTTCCATTTTGACATATTATGTTGATAGTGAGAATAACTGAAGATGGAAAAAAGTACAGGAAAAATAGAATTTTATAAAGCGATGACAGGTCTCTTGATATAGAATATTTTTGTGAGCTCCATATAAACACACATAGATTGGTTTGTGATTTCATACATTGGATTATTTAGAATGACACACCAGGAAACAATAAAATAAAGCTCTATATTTACTGCTCAAAGCCTTGAGGTGCTACAATACTCACAAAGGTTTAGCTCAGCCATTTTGACATCCTTCTGGAATCATCTAAGCATGTATGTGCAAACACAGGAGACATTTTCACTAGGGCTGTGGTAAAAATGCAGTGATTGGATAACTTTTCTGAGTGGTTCACTCCACTCTACTAGAAGCATACCCAAACCATTCCCTCAAAGTGGTTATTATTTCTGGTTAGGTGATTACTGAACTCTAGTAACATCATATACATAGATAACAAATTAATTACTATGAATGACCTTTGCTATTGTAAAAAGAGTAGAGCAGATGTGCTTAGGATAGAATTAAAGTAAACAATGACTGATTCTGAGTCTTAGCTTAAAACAACTTGAAACAATTTGGGTGTCCATGTGCATGGCCTCTTCAGCATTTAGTATCTGCCAAACCACTTATGATTCAGGCTTTACATGAGTCCTTGTCATTTGTTAATGCAGAGACATTGATTTAATGAACATCTTGCTCCTATTTGACAAATTGGTGTGTGGGATAGGATTTGTCTTCCAAAAGAGCTCAACATTTTTTTTTCTTGAAAAATTGGAGAATGTGGTCTCTGGTTTTGTGACAGAGGTAACTTTGCTTCTCAATGTCTTTAATTTTTTTCATCTGGTGTAGTGCATCTAGACTTGCAAAGAACATATCATCTAAAATGTACTGTTTCTCTGAACCTATGGAAGAACTATAAGGTCATCCAATTCCTCCTTTCTACCAAAACTGGTGTGTTTGAAAACCAGTTTTATGATTAATTAATTTTTCCTCCAGTATATTTGCATCAAGAACTTTCTGGTTTTGCTTTTAGTATTCTAAGCTCTTTCTCTTTTCCATCTCTAGTATTTTAGCAGTTAAGCAACTGATCACTGCAATATAATTTTGAATCAGATGCTTTCTTCAGTGTTTTAAGACAGAGGTGCACAATCTATATCTGTTTAATGGCCGTTTTGGCTTAATTAATCTAGTTAAATGTGCAAAGCTAGGGAAAAACTTAAAATATAATTTAGTTTAATCTCAACTAAAATAACTACAACTTTAAATATTCCAGTTATTGATGACCTCTATTTCTGTCTGTAGAAATTTGAAGGGAAGGGCTGTGCCAAAAACTGCATGTTTTGTATCCCTCTATTTGAAAAATATTCAATTTAATGTGGCAGAGTACTTAATTTTCTACAGGTCAGATTTCCTATTTTCATGTTGTCGTCAAACACACCTTTGTACAAAAGATCATTCCACATCAACTGCAAAGATGCATGAATGTATAGTAGAAAGAGACAATTAATTAAGAACCCTACAAATACATTTTCCATCCTAAATGCGATTTTCATTTTCATTTTCATTTTATTAAATTTATACCCCGCCCTTCTCCCAGAGGACTCAGGGCGGCTTACAGCCAGTTTAAAAACAATAGTACAATACCATACAAAATTTAAAAATGATTAAAAATAAATATTTGAATAGGCCGCTTCTACTAAAATTTAGTTAAAACCAATTTAAAATACCCCTAGGCCAGTCCTGCCCGCTGAAACAACCAAGTCTTGAGGGCGCGGCGGAAGGAGGGGAGATCCGGAATCACCCGGATCTCTGGGGGCAGCTCGTTCCAGAGGGTGGGTGCTCCGACAGAGAAGGCTCTCCCCCTGGGTGTCGCCAGCCGACACTGTCTGGTTGACGGCACCCTGAGGAGGGCCTCTCTGTGGGAGCGTATCGGCCGGTGGGAGGTAATCTGTG
>NW_015386662.1:250086-271490 GCF_001527695.2 Protobothrops mucrosquamatus | reverse complement strand
TTGAAAAAGAGGAGGAAGTAGGGTTGCACCCACAATCCAGATCTTCCCAATGCCAGTATGTCTTACTAGTCACAGTACTGGAAGTGCTCTGAGCATAGTATAACAGGTACAGAGGGTGCCGGAAGGAAAATAAATGCAATATATTTCTTTTGAAATAAGAACTTTATAGCATAATCAACTAAACAAGCACCAAGGCAGGAAGATTTTAGACTGCTTGGTGCTCTTTTTTAGACTGCTCAGTCCAAAAAAGAAGAAATTTCTTCTACATAGTTCATTTTTTCACTGCTCAGAGAAAACATTTGCAGTCAGGAGACTTGCTAAATTAAAGAATTTTGGGTTGTTGGGATTTTTTTTTACATTCACTTGCCAAAGACTCCTTGAGTTTACATGAGGTGGTTGCTGGGAATTCCTGCCTGGAATCTTAAAATTGCAGGGCTGTGTCAAATTATACCTGCTGATGGAATGTGACTGATAATGGCTTGATCCCTTTAAGCTGAGATAACAGACTACACCATGCTTTTCAGCTGGGTTTGTTTATTTTAATTCTGGGATTCTCTTTTCATTCAAACCAACTCAGTTTCATTCAGGTTTTTAAACAATCATCCTCTAATAAAGTAGAAAAGCTTTTGAAAAACATGTTTGTTGTTATAATTTTATCCTATGTTCTCCCAAACATGATACAGCCTTAAATTTTATGAAGGGATAGAAAAATATTCATAGAGCCAAGGGATTTAGGTATATTAAGACTGCTCCCTATACCATTCAAAGGACAGCTTTTGAAAAGGATGAAAACAAAGCTAAAAAGCTTAAAGTCGCAAACAAGTGACTTTAGTGATTGTGCTTTTTCATCATTACAGTCAGCTTTTTGGTATTGGATCTGAAAACAACAGGGCTGGGAGAAAGACGTGTTGACCAGCAAGAACTATTAACTCTTATGTAAGGATAGCCCTCTGAATACAACATGAGGTTTTGCAATAGTTAGATAGCACATAGATTGTATAAGTTGGTCAAGTCTAATGTTGCCACTAAGAAATTGAACCAGGATAAAGGAAACCAACGTTCCAGTCCAAATTTAAATATACAGTACAGAACATTGGATGTCTCCCTGTCATTTTAACTCAGTCATCTCATGGTTTTTGGTTAGGGTAACCAAATGAAGGGAGCCCTATCTATTCTGTCTTAAGGTTGTTGTTAGTTGTGAAGTTGTGTCCGACCCATCGCAACCGCATGGACAACATTCCTCCAGGCCTTCCTGTCCTGTACCATCTTCTGGAGTCCATTTAAGCTCACGCCTACTGCTTCAATAACTCCATCCAGCCACCTCATTCTCTGTCGTCCCCTTCTTCTATTGCCCTCAATCTTTCCCAGCATTAGGCCCTTCTCCAGTGAGTCCTTCCTTTTCATTAGGTGGCCAAAGTACTTGAGTTTCAACTTCAGGATCTGGCCTTCTAAAGAGCAGTCAGGGTTGATCTCCTCTAGGACTGACTGGTTTGACCGCCTTGCAGTCCAAGGGACTCGCAGGAGTCTTCTCCAGCACCATAGTTCAAAGGCGTCAATTCTTTTGCACTCAGCCATACATTATAAAACTAAATATGATAAACTAATACACACACAAAAACACTTTATAGTTGATGACTGACTATCAAGACAGAAGTTTAATAACACTACTGACCTTTACACTTGTTTATTCTTTTAACTGTATTTCTTGTCCTTTGTATTTTTATTCCTATACAGTAGATCATCCAATTTTAGGACACTCCATATAGCAGCATACTGTTACAAGCATTAGCTGACCACATGAATTTTTGGATTATAATAATATCAGAATATTTGGATTATAATAAGAGCTTTCTCCATCCATTCAGGGGACACATTTAGAAGGCTTACAAATTAGCTAGAGAACAGGGTTACATTCACACTCCTTCCTCTATTTTCCCCAACCACCACTTACACATATGGAAGTCCAAAGGGTGGTATTTCTCATAGATGTGTACAGCTTTTCTTCAACATCCATCTGAAAGAGAGAAAAGAGGTGTTTGTGTGTGTGTGTGTGTGTGTGTGTGTGTGTGTTTTAACTAAACTATGCATTTAGCTACATGCCTGAAAAAAGTTGAATCTATCAAAATCACTTCTAATTCAGGTGGTAAAGGCTAAAACTATGAGAATTGATTATTTTTGATCTTTGATAAATGCTGAGATCATATCTGCCCCCCTAAAGCTTTCTCTCCTGTGATATTGCAGAATTTGGTAATATTTCTATTTCTAAATTTAAGTGGCAACAAATGCACACACTCCAGGGATAATACAGAGAAATGTTTTGGTTGGGCAAGACAGCTCAAGGAATATTCTTACATTTGCATCTTTTAGATGAGATCTGATAACCATTTTGGGGAATGTTATATAAAGTAAGCTGATTCTAACTACATGGTTGAAAATTCAGAAGATGGAATATATTTTTTTCCCTCATGATCAACATGAGTAGTAGTATGGCCAACAATTAATGCAGCGAATTGATTATAGGAACTGACTCTGAGAAACTTATTCATGAATAAAGCTTCTGTAGACCCTTGTTTGTTTCAATCAAGTTTTGGAATAGGACTCAGTGGATTAATTTCTATGCATATCTTTAAATTAGTAAACCAACGCTTGAAATGAATTGAGACATTTTGTGATTACTGGAAGGGAAAAGATTTGGGTCATGCTGGGGTCAAGAATATTTTATTTTTATAGCTCTTAATGACGCTGGGCCTGATCTCAAATTACAAGTTCATGATACAACTATAATGCAAGTAATAAATATACTAACAATTAATGATCTACCATACTGAAAAAACACACAACATTTTAGCTGGATATTCTACCTTCTCCAAACTCTCTTGTTCTCATTTTGCCTGAGGTTGAGCATGAGGCTTAAAGCCAAAAACTCAATGTGATCTTTCAAAACATTTTATATTATACATTAATTACTGCAGGTTTATTATCTGAACTTTGCATTCTAAAGGCAGAAAAACAACTCCTTTGGGTAGATAACAATGTCATCTCATGAGTTGGTATGATTAAAGATACTCATGGCACTGTTCAAATATCATGACTCCTTCCTCCTCTGTCTGGAAAGTGAAGCTTTCAGACTGATGGACACCCCTCTTTTTCTTTGATGGGTCTGGGAAGATGATAGCTTGACCCATTTTTAGTGTATGACACTCATTATGCCTATATAGATTATATCCAAGTCTCAGTTGCTGACATTGTAAGTTCCTCAAATCTTCTTGAACATCAAATTCTTTCCAGCAAACCCCAAAATGTCACCATCAAACTTTGAAAGGGACACTAGATATTATTTTATGAGTAAATCCATCTTTTCTGGGAACTTTCTATCTACACTTTAATGACCCAGCTGTCTAATAATTTCAACAGTTATGGCTGATAGTAGCACGCTAAAGAAATGAAGCTAATGCCCAGTTATCAACCCATTCTCTTTTCCATCTGCTATATTTCCTTTGGCTATTGAACTTAGCAGGTGTATGCATTATTGAATTGCCAGAGCTGGCTGATTCAGGTATCATTTAACCTTAGACTGACTTTCAAGTACTCAAGTTAGAGGAAACAGGGGAACTAGTTAAGCAACAAGAGAGCCAGTTTGATCTAGTTGTTAAGGCACCAGGCTAGAAACCAGGAGAATGTGAATTCTAGTCCTGTCTTAGGCACAAAAACCAGCTGCGTGACTTTGGCCTTGTCACTCTCTGTCAGCCCAACTCACTTCACAGGGTTGTTGTTGTGGGAAAAATAGGAGAAGGAAGGACTATTAGGTATGCTTGTCACTTTGAGCTATTGATAAAAATAATAAAGGTGAGATTTAAAAAGTCTTAATCCTCCCCCCCCCAAGTTTCAAATGATCAATTCTGTGTAGAATCTTACATCAACACAATAATATTAGCATTTAAATTCATTATTGCTAATTCTATTCTTAAATTAAGTTTGAAACTCTACATTTCCTTTTTGAGTTCTTACAATCTTTATTTTGATATTGGAAAGGCAACCCTTTAAACGGAAGACGTGACTGGCAGTTTTTCAGACAGAACATGATCTTCTGCAATAGAGGAAACATCTATACTTTAAGCCTTATACACCTCTGTCCCATCATAAAGGATGGAAATTAAGCAAACCAGAGCTCTAAGGTTCGAGGCAATATTTACAAAATACGGTATTTACAAAGTATGGTATTTTAAACTTTAATAAAAGGGAAAAAAATTCTTGTTGGAGAAAATCTGACCCCTGGTCACTTTATGGGTGTGTTCATATACTTTTCTGGGTAACAGTACAGAAATGCTCTTGTAGTGCCTTGTTCTGAAACTAATTTCCTAGTCTAACCTAGATACCTGAGCTTTCCTGATGGATTCCTATCCCAATCTGTTTAGATTGGGATAGATAAGGTTGGCTAGATCAGGGGTCCCCAACTCCCATCCGTGGACTTGCACTAGGCTGCAGCATGCCAGAAACCAGGCCGCACAAACAAGCAAAGCCCCATATGCGGGATGCAGGAAGTACATGAAACCATGCCCCCTCCGGTCCACAGAAAAACCTCTCTCCACAGAACCGGTCCCTGGTGCTCAAAAGGCTGGGGACCTCTGGGCTAGATGCTCTAGATTGCAGATTCTAGAAATATATATGCATAAAATAAAAAAGAGAGAAAATATGAAATACATACATAAAACAAAAAAGAGACAAAATCTAATAAATAAGAATAAAACCTTATTTATAGATTGATTTGATAACCACATCAGTACTTCAATAAAATATATTTGACTGACTATTTCATTGGTATTCTATAGTTTAATGATGTCAGACACAATGTCTTCAGTTTCTTCTTCTTTTTAAATAAAGCCTTCTTTTATTTAGAAATGGGCCAAGAATAAGCACTGGCATCTGATGGAAAGTTTATGCAAAAAGAATATTATAGCACAAAGGTTATGCCCATAAATTTTGCTAAGACATTTAATTTTACTTTGTAAAACTGTTAAAAATAGCTTTCTATATTTGGGGTTTTTGGATTTTTATTTTGGAACATAAATGTTTGAGCTGCAATTGCTATTAAACAATCCTGTAGACCTTTTAGTTCCCTTCATTCCACCAAAAACTTTTAAAGATTTGCGTAGTCCTAGTCAAGGCTTTTAAGTTAATTGTTATTCACTGTGTTTATAAGTCACTCTTTGTCCCAGTCAGAGGGAATCAAATAGGCTTCTTTTCTGTTCACAATATTCTTAAGCACTGACATCCAAATTAGATAGAGAAATTATATGTCCATACAAAAAACTAGTATGACGTGGGCATGTAGGCAAGCCTATTTATCCATATCCCTGCATACCTGATCATTGCATGTAGTATCAGTCCAGAGGCCATATAACTAATTGTAACTGAGTGAGGATTTAAACCTGCTTAGATTTAGGACTCTAATTATTGTTTCAGATTATTATCGATACAATAGGATGTACATATTAAAGGTACATGGCAACAATGGGATAAAACCCTATATAGGAATATTTTGGGCCAGACATGTTGGCAATTTGGTAATCTTGATATTCAGCAAAGAATTTCAATTTCACAGTCTACTTGTATTTGTACAAAGGCTTTCTGATTATTTTGTTTCACTGACATTTTAGTTCAGGAAAACAGGTCAGAATGATAACCCTTTCTCACTCACACAAATACTGCTCACTTTGATGATCATTTCTGTGATTACATATGAGTAGGTTAATATTTGAAGAGCTGGTGGCCTAACTAGAGCTACATCCTGTTCCTGCATTGCTCCATATCTTCATATACTTTCATGTTATTCATATCTACAGGTTAACAACTTAGTAGTCTACAAATACAGAAACATGAAAATATTTGTACTTAGTTTTGAAGGGCACTTTTACATGAGTCTTTTGTCACTGTTTGGCTTCCAAATGCACATGTTTCTCTCTGAAAGTAGGGCACTGAGTGTGGAGAATTTATACAAATTCATTCATTTATGTCAACATTCTCTACTTTATATCTAATTTTATGGGGACAGCACAAGTTGGACTCTAATAATGCATGATTAAGCTTGCCTCCTGCATCCAATTTCCTTGATGAAAACCCAACAGGCAAGAGGAACTAACATAGCCAGTATGGGAGCTCAAACATCAGCTGAAGCATTTGGCACTCTAGCTGGATGCAATTATGGAGAGCATAATAGGTAACACATTGCCATATAACTCTTACCAATGAATGATGAACTCATGGTGGCATATTATGCTGTTTTCCCTGTCTTGCTGCAATATTACAGATAGGTGCCAGAAATAATAATGCCTCTTTCTCCAACCTCTGTTGTCCTCCCCAGCTCTCTGACTCTTTTCCAACCTTAAACAGCAAGACATTGCTATAGAATACTTAGCCTTGAGAATATTTGTCTCTATAGAATAAAAAGTCTTCATTGGCTTCCATCACAGTTAGAACAAAAAGCCAAATCCTTTAGCTCCATCTTTTCTCCTTTAACCAATTTTCTCTGTGAACAAAAGGAAGAGCTGCTGTAAGGGCAAGGCTTTGAATGCAGGGTAGTGCTATCTAATTCCTCCTAAAAAGTTATGGGGAAGGGAGGGAATTCTAAGAATTGTACTCCACATATCTCAAGGACACTAGGGTGAAAAAGGCTGAAATTAAAGATTCTGGATCCTGCCAAAGCTAGGCTTTGATCCCATCCAAAGCCCATCCAAATATTGCCAACAGCATTGCAATCTTGAATACAACAGAAGATTGAAATGACTAAACACTATTTAGGTGCAATTAATTCAAGTATAGAAGAGCTTTTGGCTGTTCCTGATATAGGAAGATATAGGAAGACTTCTTATTTGGTTGAACATGCAGTTGTGGGCAAATTTAACCTATTGAACATGTCATTCATGACTCATTCTACAGAGAGTTGAAGGACTTTTATCTCCCATTTCCTATAAAGCTGTACAGCCAGTTTATATTTCTCTTTCTCTCATCATAATAATTTGATAATATGTAATGCTGTCATGTTTTGTGTAGCAGGGGGTAAGATAGTATTGAGAATTGACTGCTAGACAAAGCTAACTAGTTACACAACGTTTATGCTATATATTTATATTATTGTTTATTACCCTCTGAGATTTATTTTCTATTATAGGTTATCACAGTATAGTATAGGATAAATACTATATTTTATTACTCTAAAATTGCTTTATGATTTTATTAATAGCTATAGCTTTTAAAATAAATCTCTCCATAGCAATAGCGATAGCACTTAAGACTTATAAACCACTCCATATGGCTTGCAGCATTCTCTGAGTGGTTTACAAAATGTCAGCATATTGCAAGACTTCCGGTCTTGCGCAGTAACGCAGCAGCCAAGGGATTTCGGGGCTCTGTGCCCTCTGGCTGAATTTCTTCCTGTTAGAGAACCCTAAATGGGCCAGAAGTCACCCCAAAGAGGTGGCAAAGAAGGAAGGAAATCCTGCGGACCACGGAAAGATGGCGGTCGATCCTATCGATTCAGGAGAAGCCTTCCAGAAGACAACAGAAGAAAGGCTAGCTTAACTTCAGAGTCTAGCCCAAGCTACAAGCAACCGAAGTCAAAAAGCACTATTTTAAGTTGATTGTAAACAGCGCATTTGAATCTGGATAAGATCATCGATTTTCTCTATCCTACTTATTAACTTTCCTGGAAAAAAAATTCCCAAGAAGCAAAAAACCTCTGAATGTGAAGGAGGGGGATTTTTGCCCCACCTTTTTACTAATAGAAGCGGCAAATTAAACATTTTATGGAGGACCAAAACATACAGAAATGAAATGAAATGAATATAAAACCTAAATTTGGATAAGTTTGGAATTGTTGAATGGTTAAGATTCTCATTTTAAAGGCAATTTTCTATTTTGATAATTTGAAAAATAAACTGGTGCTGACATCTAGTGGTGGATAAAGACTATGACAGCTATGGCTTTTATACAGGACTTGGCAAAATCTGGAAAAAACTAATCTGTGCTTGTGACCTTCAAAGCTATAACAATAGAGAACAGCTGTGACAAAAAAAGAAAACAATTTGGGTTGCAGACAAAGAGAGGATTATAAAGTTCAGGAAACCTTTTTGAACCTTTTTGGATTATAAATATCTACTAAACTGTGACTCTATGGCTATTTGCAGAGAAAAGAAAACTTCAATTCTTGACCACTATGGAAAATCAGAGACTTGCAGAAAGAACTTATCAAGGAAAAATAAATACCTTTCAAGAGGAGACATATGAGATGCTGCAACTAATTCAAACAACAATGACTTCAAACCACAAAAAAATCCAAAATAACTTTGAAAACATAAACCAATTCATTTCCAATTTAACTTTACAACAACAAAAATCCCAGGAAATAACAATAGAGAAGGAGCAGATAAAACAGATAACTGAACACAAATTTGAGGATAGAGACTCAAAGATGGAACTTAACACAACAAAGAAGTATGATTTAACCCAAGTGGAGAAAAAAATTAGAAGATATATTGGTTTTGGAAAAGGCAACTTATATTTTAAGACCACAAGATAAATTTGAGGATAAGAAAAAAGACTGGTCAAAATGGATTGCAGAGACGTCAGGAACACCACTAGAACTGGAGAGACAAAAAATGATAAAAGATACAAAGAGAAAAAGAAAGAAAAATATTTTCAACAAACATGAAAGAGCAAATGCCTCTTACATAGATATTGTACTTGACTTATTTTTTATATCTTCAGTGACACCCAGAGGCGTAGCATGGGGGGTGCAGGGGGGGCCGGCCGCACCGGGTGCAACATCTGGGGGGGCGCGCTCGCACTCGCAGCTCTCTGCCCCTGCCTGGCTCACTCACTCTCTCTGCAGTGCTGGCTGTGCGAATCCGATCCGAGCCGCCGGGTCGCCGCCCACTGTGGAGGGGGGGGCGCAAATTACTTGCCTTGCCCCGGGTGCTGACAACCCATGCTACGCCACTGGTGACACCTACAAGAATATGAAAAGACTCTTTGATTCAGCAGAATATATTGATTAAAGATATTGGACAAAAGAAGAAGGCCAAAGTGAAAATTAAGAAAATAGATGATGGGATTTATCAGAGAGAATATTTTAAAAAGAAACACCCGTTTGAATATGGTTAAAGTAATAGAAAGATTTTGGATATGAATTTTACTTTAAGAGGGAGGAATCCCTCAAATAACATAGTACTTTCTCTTTCTTCTCTTTTCTTATCTTATTTCTTGATATGAGCAATATAAAAGAGTTAGAATGGCTTATATATAAGGACATATTTTAGATATTTAAATGTGATTGATTTTAAGAAAATTACAATGGATTGGAAAAAATGTTTTGAATAAGAGTTAAAAGATCAGATGACTAGATTTATTAAATGGAATATTTAAAGATTAAATATATTCTTAATTATGGTAAAAAAGAATAGAAAAAAATTGGAAATAAATATGTATTAGCTTAGGGGAAACATGGATTTCCAGTAGTATACTATCTTTTTATCTCTCTTTACTCTTGTTCTTTTTTTCTTCTTCTTTTAGTCTTATTTATTCCTTAAGTAAGGTAAATGTTATGGGATGGTTTACATGAGAAAAAATAGAATCAAATATTTAAATGTAATTAACTTTGAGAAAATCTTAACCAGTAAGAATGTTTTAACATTATGGGAAAAACAAATGTAAACAAGAACTGTAAACGGGATCTATGATGAGGCAACCAGAATGACTAGATAGAAAAGAAATATTATATTGATGTGATTATTATTTGTGGAAATATTAGAAAAAAAATTATACTCAATTGTTATCTATCAAAACAGTAAGAATTGTATTAACTTAAGGTTCGTAAAAGAGAACATTATGGGAAGAAGAGGAAATCAAGTAAAGCTATTATGTGGAGTATAGTTATAGAAACCAATTGTTAGCAAATGTTTTTTAAATGTAAACCCAGACAATACACTGTTTACTGAATATTAAGGTGACCAGGTTAAAAATTAATAAAATATATTATAAAAAAATGTCAGCATATTGCCCCCAACAATGTAGATCCTCATTTTACCGACCTCAGAAGGATGAAAGGCTGAGTCAACCATGAGCTGGTCAGGATCGAATTCCTGGCTGTGGGCAGAGTTTTCCTGCAGTATTGCACTTTAACCACTGCACCACCACGGCTCAGTTTTTAACCCACTGATTTTAATATTAGATTACTTAGATTAATATAACAATATTATTGAACATAGTCTTAAAATTAATATCAGTTATAACCTATGTTTTGAGGAAACCCTTTTAATAAATAAATAAATTTAATAAATAAATAAATAATGAATTTTTGGACAAGGGCAGGATAGGAGCACGTGGATCTTGTTGAGAGTGTTGTGCAGAGAAACTGATTTTGTTTAGTTGGTGGGAGCCAGGACATGCAATTTCTATTGGGTCCTACAGGACTGGCAGAACCTACCAGATTTACTGTTACAATGAATTCACAGTTTTGTACAATACTAGTAATTCCATAGGTTTTTATGAAAATGATTGACAGCCCTACATTTTTATGTTATCCTAGCTAATTAGCTTAATAAAATTTTTGGGTTTTGCAATTAAATGTAACTAAATCTAAACAGAACATTGTTCTTGCCCTATCTCTGTCCCTGTTTTGGAGAATGGCTCCTATATACAACTATACAGAGGTTAAATGAGGCCATTGGATTAAAAAAAAAAAACCACCCTTCTCGGCCCCGTGTTCTGGTGCAAGATCCAGATTCCCTCCAACAGTGGATGTGTTTTGCTTCATTACTGATAAAGAACTTGTGACCGGAAATACCTTGAAATTTGAATGATTTCTGCATAGCAGATCTTTTTCTTTAAAGTCAATATTTTGCAAGTTATACAAATTCAGCTGTAATTTGCTTGCTTGTTCTTTGCCTTTAGTATTGAATTCCAGTGGTGCTTCTGTTTTAGATTAGCATCTTGCCCTCACCATTCATTCTCCAGGTGTTGTGCAGTGTTACATCACTGTGCGAACATTACACAATCAAACGATTGTGTCATTCCTACAACTCCCATCTTTTCCAAAATGATTCCATAATCTGATAATTTACACCAAAGAATATTTTTTTCTTTTTCTTTTTCTTCTTTAGACAATTTGGAAACTCTAATCTTTATATTCTTGCTCTTTTTGCTTTCTTCCACCTATGTGCCTTTAATAATGAAATCACGGGTATATTTGGTGTCGTGAAATGCTCTACATTCTACTTTTAAAAAAAACACTACTTTTTTTTTAAAAATCAAAGTTGGAGTTAATCCAAGCTGTTTCCCAAGATTCTCGGAACATGATTAAACAAAACTCATCTTAGAATTTTTCATGCAAATTGACTGGCAGTTTAAAAACATTGACAAATTGAACATATGGAGAATGTATTCCTGATTCCTACATTAAATCAGATGGAGATGAAATAGAACTAGTCTCAGGTTCTTTCAGTGCTGGAGGCAAAACCTATTGTGTTAGGCTTTTTTAGTGTATCTGGTAATACCATGATTTCCATATCCAAACATGAATGTTAATAAATTTGGCTGTCACTGCACCAATTGTGCTGAACCTCCCATGGATTCAGTGCAGTATTAACTTCTGATGCAAGCCAGCACAGGTAGGATACAGACAGGAAGAAAGGATTAAGAGTAACTTCTTGACTGACACATAATTTCTAACTTAAAATCCATATCCCTCTTCTAATCAGATCTTTAAGCAAGATGATTAGGGTAACGTATTTCTAACTTTTGTTTCCTAAGAGAAATATGTTGCCTCGTTCAGTCAAAGTAAGCAAAAGACTACCAACTTTTTCAACAAGCTTTTGTATGCCAAATTCTAATTGTATTCAGGTATACTTCAGGTTCCATAATACATGGAACTGATTTTAATCTAAGAATTCATTTCTGCAGAAGGAGACCTAGGTGTCAGAAGTTGAATAGGCAAAGGTATTTGGACAGTTAGGGCTCTTGATCATTCACAGATAAAGCACCAAGGTGTGTCTAATTAGCTATGTAGAAGTGCCCCTTTTTAAATATTTATTTTTAGTAAGTTTCTGCAAAAACAGGACCTGTTGTTGCTTTAATTAGCATAAAGATTGCCTTTTGCTACATGAAAAATGTACTGATTCTTTTCATTTATGCAATGTATTCCATAGCATTTGGAATGTAATATTCCATTTACTACTGCACCTAGGTAGCATATTATTACATTTTGTGGGTTATATCCCCTTTGAAATTATATCTCTGATGAGTAAGGATACCCTACTCTGCTATTTTTTTCAAGCTAGATGCATCATATATTTTATTGAATTCATATGTCAAAGCTTCTCTTACCTTCTCTGTTCCTGCTTCACCCATGGAAATTCCTCAGGAGGTATATCTAAATGAAATCGTCATATTAAGACACAAGATACCAGCAGCCCAATGATTTGGATGCTTTGTGTATGTTATTTTGGTACTGGTCGTGGACAATATTCATTTGACTTCTATTCATTCATATCCCCGTATCTTGTCAAGTCCTCCTTTCCTACTTGCATTCAGTGTATTTCAATGATAGTTTTGATATACCCAACTCGCATTTACATAAAACAAGTGGACAAAAATGCTCTTAGGAATACAGCCATTTTCTAACCTTCTGCTTCATATTTAGCTAAAACATTTCATAAGTCAAGCTTACTCACTTAATAGTAGGTGAGTTTCTCTAAGTCAATAAATATATGGTAACCTTTCTTACAACAATATATATCTCAATAATTTTCTGAAAAATTAAAATCTGCATATCTTGTATTTCCAAAATTTTGCACATTGCCACTTCTTATACTCTTTCAAATAGGATTCTGCCTAATACCTTTACAGGCATACAGCACAAGCTAATTTCCAATACTGTAGATTTCCCTCCCTCCCTCAATCATTCAAGCCCTGGTCATCTCATGCCTTGACTACTGCTATGCGATCTACATAGGGCTACCCTTGAAGAGTATTCAGAAACTTCAACTGGTGCAGAGTGCAACAGCATGGATGGTCTGTGGGGGCCCTAGAGTGGCCCATGTTATACCTCTGTTCCACAAGCTGTACTGGCTGTCGGTTTGCTTCTGGGTGCAATTCAAGGAGTTGGTTATTAGCTTTAAAGCCTTGCATGGCATGTGTTCAAGTTACTAGAGGAACCATCTCACTCAATGGGACAGGCCTGCCCCACCCGTGCTAGCAGAGAAGGCATGCTAAGGATCCCATTGGTCAAGGAATTTTGGCTGGTGGGGACCAGGAAAAGGCATGAGGTCTTTGGAACATCTTTCCCCTGAGGTGAGATTTGTCCCTACCCTCCTAACCGTCTGTAAGAGCCTGAAAACCTGGCACTTCCAGTTGACCTGGGGCCCCAATGGGGAAGTTTCACACTGGAGGTTATTGATGGAATAATAGTAGATCAGATGTGTGTGTGTGTGTGTGTGTGTGTGTGTGTGTGCGTGCGTGTGTGTGTAAGTAACTTATTGCAATAAGTTGCATAAACATTCCAGTATCAATCCACATCCATATTTTAACATTTTCCCAGGTACGTCATCAGCTTTACCATTTTTCCATTTTTTTAAAAGCATTTATGACTTTCTCTTCATTTTGTTGGTGGACACAACACTTATACAATTTGTTTCAATTATGATTTGTTATATCCTTATCATTCGTATATAAATGTCTGAAATTTACTTTCCAGAACCCTTCACTTCATTGCATTCCAAACTCTTTCATCCCTTTGTTTTAATCATTCATTCTTTTGAAAGCTACTTGTCTGCAACCATCATCCAAACAAGGTTTCATTTCCATAAAATCACTCTGCATTTCCCCTGACATCAATGTTGTTTTCTTTGGAAACTTTCTTTGCAGTTATCTTTTCCTTTTATATTTTCTCTCAATATTCCTTTTTTGGAAGAATCAATGCCTCTCAGACATTTTTTCTCATTTACAACCTTTTTCACTTTTTCTAAGCAGATAATCAACAGCCAATTAACTCAATCACTTTTTCTCAAAAACATGCTCCCATCCACTCATTCATGTCACCTACTAGAATATTCCTTCCCCTCTTTTCAATTAATACTTCCCCAAATTTATTCAGTTATAATTCACTGGAACATTACATGCAACTTTCATCAATTTACGGTTTCCTACATTGCTGTGTACTCATAATAACTAACATGAACCCAGTTCATATTTTCTGACATTCATTCAAGTATTCTATTCATAATTAAGTCTAGAGTTCCACCCTTTCTCTCTCAGTCATCAAGTCTTCCAACTACCCCTCTACTCTTTCAAATGCTACTGATATGGCTAATTGGCTGATATAGTGATTACACTCACAGGGATAAATTTGCAAAAGCCACAGAAAAACAAAGAAGAGAACTGGAAAGTGAAGGTAATAACTCAGTGATAGAAATACATGTTTTGGATGCAATTAGGAGAGTCTTTTAGATAAGGCTGGGAACCTTAAGTAAGCTTATCCCAATCTGGTGCCCAGCATTGTTATCTACCAAAGACAACAGCTATCTGAGTTTAGAATTGTCCTAACCAATCTTATGAATTTTGGGTAAGATAGTTTAGATCATACAGATGCCTGCTTTCTCTGAAGGTAACTTTGACCCAGTGTTTATCTGTCTGAAACCAAGACCTCAAGGATAATTTACTAGCATGGAGATAAACCCTGGTGGCACAGTGATTAAAATGCAGGCAAATTCTGCCCACAGCCTTGAGTTTGATCCTGATTGGCTCACGGTTGACTCAGCTTCCATCCTTCTGAGGTTAATAAAATGAGGACCCAGATTGTTGGGGGCAACATGCTGACATTGTAAACTGTCCAGAGAGCCCTGCAAAGTACTATGGGATGGTATATAAGTCTTAGTGCTATTCAGTGGTGAGATTCAAATATGTGAACAACTGATTCTCTGTGTGGATGCCACTTCTGGAAGTCCAAATTAGCTACCGGTTCTGCTGAAGTGGTGCGAACCGTCTGAATCCCACCACTGATGCTATTCCTATTCCTATATTGCTATAGAGAGGATTATAAAAAAAGCTGACATAAAACTATTACATGGCATTCCTCAATACACGTCAATCAAGAAATTGGATTCTATGTTTCATTATGAGATTGTCACACAAATGAGTCCTCATGAAAATTCTCTAAGAAGAGGTACAGTAGAGAAGAACAGTAGAGAAGAGCACCTAGGAGTAAATGGTGGCTGGGAAAAAAAATCTTCCTACATGAATAGGAGATGCGTGCTTATTAGAGAGTTGCATAATATGAAACAGTCATTTTCAGCCTGATGCCCTCTAGATGTGTAGAACAGCAATTCCCATAGCTCTCTAGCTTGCATGCCAAGGCCAGGAATCATGGGCAGCTAATTTAGAGGGCATCAAATTGAAGAATATCAACAGGTTTTGCAGGAATGGAGTTGATTATCCAGATGCTCTATATTCCAAATTATATTTAGGACTTCAGTTTTGCTGTAAAACAATGTTGAATAAGCCACAATTAAAATGAACCCCAACTACATGATGAAGTCACATAAATGTTTCCCTTACATAAGATTAAGAATGCGTAAACCACACACGTATAAGTACTCTATTTGTGTAATCTGGCAGTTTTCCACTGAAACTACCAAGACCAGGATGCTTATAAACATTAACTACGGATCTGGTGCCAAATGTCCAAACTCAATGAGTTCCAAACATCTGCAAGCTAGTAAGTTTATTATATACTCCTGACGGCAATACTGTTTTTTTCTCATGTAATACAGCCATCACTATTGTTTCTCTGATCCAGAGTTGGAATATTATCTTGACTTAAACTCCATAGCTGAAATTAATTTGAAGAGAATTCTAATGCAAATTATATTGAGTAAAATTACAGTATGAGTCTTTATTATACAGTAGCTGAATATGAATTTTGGTTTTTGCATTTGAATTCTGGTTTTTTTCAAAAAAACTGTAAATCAGATCAGCTTCCTTTTATTCCTTTTGCACATTTGAGTGCCTCCCCCAATATATAGGCCAAACATTTGGTTCTTTTTTTTCCGGTGGATGGTAAGAACAATGTGGGTGGAGAGATCTAAGACTCTCATTTTATCCCTCAAAATATCCCCTCCCTGAAATCAAACATGGATCCATATTTTGAATGTAGTCTTTGATATGTTGGTGTGGCTTTTGAGTTGCTAGGGGTTGCATCTCTCTGATGTAAATACTCTATAATATAGATTGGTCTATAAATCAAATCAAATGACAATTCACATTCTACGTTTCAGTACAAACTAATTTGTTTTTTTATACTTTTAACGCCCAGCTAGGTGGCAGCACCTAATTGACCTTGGCTGATTTTTTAAAAGCTAAGCAGGACCAGACTTAGCCCTGGGATAAGATACCACCAGAAAATTCTGAGGACTGTAGATTAGACTGTAACTGGGAGAAAAACATCCTGGAGAATGGTGATAACAAACCACTTTTGCTGCTGCCAAAATTATGGCTGTTTTCACTAAGTTCCCAGGAAGTGATATTTTACCTTATACTTCTTGGATGAATCTTTACCTCATACTTCTAAAATAAGTTTGATTTATTCAGAATAATTCTACATATTAGGACTATTGTAAGAAGGAATTTCCAGTATTTATTTTAATAAATATCCTGAATGTCCTACAGTATACAATGCACAATAAAAAAAGAATACTTAAGGACAGTGTTCAGATTTTATCTCCCGGTGGGTCTTCAGAATCGTAATACTCAGACTTTCCTTCTTTAATAGAAATATGTCTTTTGAACACATACACACGTACACACACAGGCACACACAGAGATACAGAATCAATCCAGGGAGATTCATTCACACTAACACAGAAGAAGTAGTCCTAGATGCTTTAGGAACATATGTTCAATAAGATGAAATATGAAAAAAAATCTTCTTCTACCAAATCTATTTTTCTACATGCCTAAAACTTAATATAGTACCCTCAAAATGAATAGTAAGTAGAAAAATGATACAGGTAGTTGACTCATGACCACAATTGAGCCCAAAATTTCCATCGCTAAGCAAGACAGTTGTTAAGTGAATATTGCTCCATTTTGTGACCTTTCTTGCCACAGTTAAGTGAATCACTGCAGTTGTTAAATGAGTAACACAGTCATTAAATGAATCTGGCTTCCCCATTGACTTTGCTTGTCAGAAGGTTACAAAAGGTGATCACATGATCCTGGGACACTGCAACTGTCATGAATCCTTGCCAGTTGCCAAGCATTTTGATCACATGACCATGGGGATGCTGCAACAGTCGTAAGTGTGAAAAACGGTCATAAGTCACTTTTTTCAGTGCTGTTGTAATTTTGAATGGTCACTAAACGAATGGTTATAAGTTGAGAACTACATGTATAAAACAGACAAAACTACGATATGCATGTAGACAGGGACAGTGGCAGAGCTGTCTATTTTTGTTTGAAGGGGGAAATCTGGAAATTTTTCTTTTTGTTTGAAAACAATCTTAAATCTATTTTCAAGCTCACACTATTGTACAGCCTTTAGGCATTTCCTGTTCGAAATAATAAGAAAACATGCTGTGGATTCTTATTAATTACTGTTAAACAGGAGGCAGATAACAAGTAGTCTAGGGTTACAAATGTGTGGAGGGGGCTGAGAGGAAAAGAGAACAGAGGTTTGGGCTTGTGCTCTACAGAGATTCCAAGTGAGTGAATGAAGTCAGAAGGGAAAGGGATTTTAAATGGAATGTAGGAGGAGGAGGAAGGAATGCTGGAGAAGTGGAACATGTTGGAGATTGGCCAAGTGAGCCAGAGGCTGTGGGCAAGTTGTGGGTTGTTGTTGTGTCTGCCAGAGACTGGAGTATGGAAAAGAAAATTGAAGTGAAAAGAGAGCTAAGTGAGACCTGCAGAGTTAACAGAACAATAGAATAACAGAGTTAGAAGAGACCTTGGAGGTCTTCTAGTCCAACCCCCCGCTCAGGCAGGAAAACCTACATCATTTCAGGCAAATGGTTGTCCAGTCTCTTCTTAAAAGCTTCCAGTGTTGGAGCACCCACAACTTCTGGAGGCAAGTCGCCCCACTGATTAATTGTTTTATCTGTTAGGAAATTTCTCCTTAGGTTGCTTCTTGCCTTGATTAGTTTCCATTCATTGCTTCTTTTCCTGCCTTTGGAAAATAGCTTAATCCTCTCTTCTTTGTGGCAGCCCCTGAGATATTGGAACACTGCTATCATGTCACCCCTCGTCCTTCTCTTCATTAAACTAGAAATGCCCAATTCCTGCAACCATTCTTTACATGTTTTAGCCCCCAGTCCCCTAATCATCTTTGTTCTCTGTACTCTTTCTAGAGTCTCAACTCTTTTTTATATCATGGTGACCAAAACTGGATGCAATATTCCAAGTGTGGCCTTACCAAGGCGTTATAAAGTGGTATTAGCACTTCATGTGATCTTGATTCTATCCCTCTGTTAATGCAGCCTAGGACTGTATTAGCTTTTTTGGCACCTGCATCACACTGCTGGCTCATATTTAAGTGATCGTCCACTAGGACTCCAAAATCCCTCTTGCAGTTATTGCTATTGAGCCAGCTACCAAATTCTATACTATACCTGTGCATTTGGTTTTTCTTGCCTAAGATCAGCATGGGAAACAGATGCAAGACTGAGAACATAGAGGTGGAACTGCCTATATCTACATGACAACCACTGGAGTTCACCTGCCAGTCAGTGAGATAGCAATGGCAGAAAGGTGGCTACATTACAACTTTTTGTGCATTATTCCAGAGACCAACTGGACTGTTTGAGGGAAGTGGGATAGACTATGTACAGAAAAGATGGGTTGGAACTGGTGGAGGTATTAAATGATTGGTCAAGGAGGGCTTTTGCACATCTTCATATTATTTATATTATGACTTTTCCTGGAATGGCTGGCTTTAATGATGGCTAGTCCTGCTCTTTTCATCTCATATCTGGATTATTGCAACTCAAATTTATAAAGTGCAACCTTTGAAGACTTTTTGAAAGCAGCAACTGGTTCAAAATGCATTGTCCTGGATAGTTATGGACTTTATCTGGTTTGTTCTTCCAACACCTCTCTCTACGTTGGTTAGACCTGTATCTATGTTGTTTACCAGCAAACATCTGGGTGCAATTCAATGTTGATCATTACCATGAAAATCTTTTACAATTTAGGTTGTGGATAACTTTGAGATTGACCTCTCTGCATGGAATCTGTTTGTCCAACAAGATCTAGGGGGACCTCATGCTATAGATCCCATGTTAGAGGGAATATTGTCATTAGAAGGTCCAAGAAATAAACCTTCTTTGTTATGGTTCCTCACCTGGAACAGCTTCCCCTTGGAGTGGTCCATCCCTATTAGTGTTTTGAAGAGCATAAATGGTTCCTGGTTTTCTGGAGCATTTGGGGGATACAATAGAAGAACCATTATTGCTCCCAAGTAGTAAAAGTGAAAAAGATGTTTGATGTACTGAGATCATGAATCTTTGTTGCTTCATTTCATTTAATCTTAATAACATCTAATCTATTTTCTATGGCCATCCTGCTTAAGTGCTCACGTTTATTTCTACTTAAGCTTTCTAGACTAGGCATGTCAAATTCATGACGTATCGTGACTTTTCCCCCATTGCCAGCAATGGGGTGGGCACGGTTTCGACATGATGCATCCGGCCCGTGGCCCGGCAGTTTGTCATGCCTGTTCTAGACTATGTACCTGGGGTCCAATATTTTTTGTCAATGAGTTCTTAAAAGAACTGTTGTGATTTAGTTGCTGCCTCTGTAGTTTTGGGCCATGAGAGATACAATATCCAGTTAAGTCACCATGTGTATAGACTTTTAGCTGCTCTGTTAAAATAGAACATTGCCCAGAGCATACCATTATGGTCTATACATCATACCCCATAAGGAACCACCTGAACAGAATCAGGACATGCCACACCAGGACTAGGGTGACGCTCTTTAAGTGGGGAATGGCCAAGAGCCCACAATATGACTGCGGTGTACCGGAAAAAATAATAATACACATAATCCAAGAATGTCCCCTCAGGAGATTTCAAGGCACCTGGGATGATCTCATTCCCAGCCACACTAGAAGCAGTTAGATGGTTAGCTTCCTTAGACAGTGAACTATTACATCTATCCTATTGCAACTCTATGGTGCCATATTGTGGCAATTTTATCATGGTTTTTACTCTAATATATCAGTGATTGCATGACCTATGTAGATGCCATCTGCTAAATAAATAATAAAAAATAAATCTTAATTACTATAGGAAGAGCTGCATATCACAGAGTTTCAGAGAGGCCTGGAACACTAAGAATGTACAAGTAACCCTTATGACTGTAATTAAGCCTGGAATTATGTTTTTTAGTTGTGACAGTCGTTAAGTAAGTCACCATGTGGCTGTGCCAGATTTTACAGCCTTTTTTGTGGCAGCTGTTAAACGAACACCGTGGTTGCTAAAGAAATGTGGTGGCCATTAAGCAAAACAGGGTGGTCATTAAGTGAACCTGTTATACCCAATGGTGCTTTTTGCTGGAAAATAGAAATGCTGGTTTCCATAAAAAAAAATGCTTAAAATCACAGTCACGTGTCCATGGGACTTTCTACAAATGGCTATAAATGTGGGCTGGTTGCCAAGCACATAAAGTGCAACTGTGTGACTGCGGTGGGGAGGCAGCCATCACAACTTTGAAACCAGATCATTAGTAATTCTAGGAAGATCTGTTGTAACTTTAAATGGTTGTTAAGCAACTGGTTGAAAGTCAAGGACTACCTGAAAATACATAAATAAAAGTGGGCATTGGGACCCAGATCTCTCCTTCTTGCTAAAGGTAGACAAAAGGTGACTTTTGTTCATGTGAAATTCAGTAGGGTTAAGAGCAGTGCAGTCAGAGTCCAAACTTGCCAGCTTCACATTGGATAATCTATTCCACACTTTTTAAACATCATTTCAGATATTTTTTATTTAACTCACATTTCTCACATTAAAGATGATTTCCTAAAGCAAATTGTATCCCAACATTTGATCTCGCTGCTGACATCTCTTCCTACTGAAAGTCTTTTATTGTGTTTGGCTCCTGCAACAGTTCTAGTAGCAGCAGCCACAGGACTTTGCAATTGCATTGACAAAATTCAAATTCAAAATTTATTTGATTTATATACCGCCCTTCTCCCTTGCGGGACTCAGGGCGGTGAACAGGCACATTAATAAAACAGCAATACCATAATATTTAAAATATTTAAAACTAATTAAATTATTTGTCCTGTCCTAAAACCCACTATAATAATATAAAATTATACCCAATTTAAAATTGTAGAGTTTCAGATTTATGCCAGACCG
>NW_015386662.1:224327-249337 GCF_001527695.2 Protobothrops mucrosquamatus | reverse complement strand
GCCGGGAGAACTGACATGCCACCACACTCTCAACAACCTTTGCCAAGAAGGGAAGGTTGGAAACGGGGCGGTAGTTGGCCAATATCGCCGGGTCCAGGGAGGGCTTCTTGAGGAGGGGCCGCACCACCGCCTCTTTCAAGGCGGTGGGTAGGGATCCCTCACCCAAAGAGGCGTTGACAACTCCCTGGAGCCACCCCCGTGTACCCTCCCGGGCGGCCATAACCAGCCAGGAGGGACACAGGTCCAACAAACAAGTGGTGGCATTCAGTCGCCCCAGCACTCTGTCCATGTCTTCTGAAGTCACGGGGTCAAACTCAACCCATAGATTGGAATCAAGGCCCGCCTCCATCATTGCGCCCAGACCAACCCGTTCGGAGGTCAGCCCTTCCCGAATCCGAGCGATTTTATCTTGCAGGAAACTTGCAAACTCCTCTGCCCGCCCTTGCAAGGGGGCCCCTTGTGCCCCCTGATGTAGGAGGGAGCGGGACACCCGAAAAAGGGCAGCAGGGCGGTTTCCCGCAGACGCGATGAGGGCAGAAAAGTAGTTACGCTTCGCTGCCCTCAACGCCACTAGGTAAGTCCTTAAATGTGACAGTTTGTGGCAGTTTGTGCTGTCATTCTGCAAGCTCCACCTCTTTGGGACATGTGTGTGGTATCTCAATGCAGGCAGATAAAAGTCAGGACTTGTGCTGAAATGTTACAAAGCTCCTGATATCTTGCACCTTGTATCTCCTATGGAATCATTGATAATTGGTAGTGTATTTTGACTTGGGTGATTCATTTTAATCAGGTTAATATATTAAAATACTGAAATATTATCTGGATTCTTTCTTTTTATTTTCTACAGTATGTGATTTATAAACCATAGTTTCTTTCTTGGGATAAGTCTGTACACCATATCAAGCAAAAACCAAGCTAACATGACCACATCTTTGTGGCTGGCCATTACAGCTATTTTCTGGTGTGTCATAATCATGCTGGCTGAGACTTTGGGAACTGTATTCTTAACATATCTGAGGGCAATACCTGTAAAAAATTGATGAAAGAGCATTTGCTTCGAAAGCCCTATCAAAGGAAAGGACAGTTTTAAATGAACTGTGATAATACTTCACTTACTCACAAAGTGGCCACACTTTGATTAAAACTTGAAAGAACGTTTTTCTCTTGGTGACCTTCCGTGTAGAGCTATACTGTAGTCTCCACTAAGGAGGAATTCAGAAACTATTTCCTTGTAGAAGTGCAAAGAAATCTTCTACCAATTTTGTTGACCACTGAATTGGTGAATAATGTTGTTTAGTAGTCCTTAACAATGGTTCACATCAAAAATATGAAAACATGAAGACGTGACTAAAAAGATGACTCATACATGCCTTCAGGAGATAGAAATGATACCAATTATGCCTGCTAATCCATATTATGTCTGCTACAGCCTCTTGCCAAGAAGATCTGGTGCTTTATTTGGCTGTTTCCTGGAGCAGTGGGAAATTCCCCTGTCAGTGTTATTTCAATCTTCACATATCCATGCTACTTTTGTCATCTTCATTTGCTATTATTCTTTGAAAGAACACATGCAGTATCCCTTAGTAGAATTTCATTCAGTTGCAGACTTTGGAGCTAATGACTGACTTTCTTATGTCTTGAAATTGCTATATCCAATGATATAAATTGTCTTGAATGTCTTGAAATTGCTATATCCAGCCCAATTGCTATATCCGGGCTTTAGAATGCCAAAGGCAAGAGGAGTTACTTATAATCATCAAATTATAAAATCATAATACATTCTGAGAAACAGAACATAAGGCTGTAAAAGACAAAATATCTTGGAATGAAATCTTATTAAGAACTCTTATCCTGTTGGTTTCTTGAAATTGGAGGAAATGCAACAAGGATGCTATGCTTGTGAACATCTTAGTCATAGCCAACTGTTCTCTATTGGAGACAGTGTAAAATACAGTAAATATTCTGGATTCCTTCATACTTTATTTTGTCATACACACAGTTTGGATCTGCTCTGTGCCTTTGACAATATGTCTTGAAAAAAATACGTTCATCTTGCTGGCCTACTGGGAATCAAATGAAACATCAAGTGAAAAGAACATAATTTGTACTGCTCCTCCAGTGATAGCAATCAGTAATGAGACATTGACTCAATCCCAGAGGATTTTACTGTGGATAATGACAGTGCTAAAAAAGGACATTCAGCCACAAATATGTTTTGCTAACTTTTCTGTATAAATTGGGAATTAATGTAATTTACTGATGTTGGGAAGGTTTACAATCTAACTCAGGGGTGTCAAACTGCCGGCCCGCGGGCTGGACGCGTCACCAGGTAACCGTGCCCACCCCATTGCCGGCAATGGAGAAAAAGCTCCAATACATTGTGCGACATCATGTGACGTCGTGAGTTTGACATATCTGCTCTAACTGGTCGAGTTATGAACTTTGGGCATTTGTAATGCTTCCAATTCAACTTTTCTAGCTGATGCTATTCTAGATTTGATTTTAATTCAAGCCTGCAGATAAATACCTAACTCTCTTATACACTATATTGCAACTCCTCACTCATTTAACCTAATTGCAAATAATATGTCTTTGTTCATAGGATATATGAAATTACAAACCAGACAATGATATGTGTAGTCTGGTTTGTTGTATAAATGTATTGCATGTGCTTAGCTTATAGCTCATTGTGTTTCATGAGCCAAGATAAATCATGATTCAGTTAACTAAGTATGAATATGACCTGTGAAGGCATTGCATATGTGAAACCACGTGGAAGGATTAAGGTAACAAATAGGATAGATCTGGGCTGCAAAGAGTAGAAGTCTTTCAGATGGCAGCAATATATTAGTCTTCTGCATTTGTTTTCTGCCATCTACTGGTCATCCAGGTATTTGCAGTGTAAATTAGGTAGTCCTAAATTAGAACGGACACCTCAGGGATACACATTGAAAAGGAGAGGTCATAATTGCCAGGAAGTGACACAACATAGATCTAGACAGTGCTTTTTTTGTAAAAAAAAAAAAAAAAAAAAAAAAAAAGGTGCCGAAACTCACACACGTCATACAACCCACCTTGCCTACCCTATAAGGTTCCATCCAAAAAAGGTGCTGGAACTCCATTCTGGGTGTTCTATGACAAAAAAAAAGCCCAGGATCTAGAGCTGAAGGGGATGAGCTTAACAGGGTGAAGCATCCTGTTAAAATGAAAACTAGTATTTTACAAAACTTCTGCTTGTTTTTAAAATACTTATAAGCACTACTTGAAAATTATGGAAGCTGCTTAGGTAGAGTTCAGTTAGGCAATGCAGTTTAAAGAAGAAAGAAAAAGATATCAGCAATCACTTGTGCAACATGTAGCATGAACCTTCAAGGACTATAGCAACTTGCTTAGGCCAGATCTGAAAACATTTAGAGCTAGAATTTTATTTGGATTTTGCATTAGAAGAAGAAAGAAAAGTAAGGATAAAGCCACTGTACTATTTTATAAGAGAAAAAGAGAGATCGGGATGTTTCTTGGCTCAGGCACAAGCTGTACTTTGGAAGAATATTTTTCAAAAGCTGAAACATGATTTCAGCAGATACTTTTAAAAACAAAGTTAAACTTGCCATCATTTTGATGGATAGTGAGGCAACAGTGCTAACTATATATCATTGCCAATCTCAGCATTTTACAAGTACAAAAACTTTCCAATCAAGCTGTAAGCATAGTTTAAAATGCCTTTAAGTGGAGGTAGGGATAGAATTGAATGAAATTTAATTAATTTTCTTTTTTATATCCTATTTTTATATCCTATTTTTTTTCTCCATGAACCCAGGGTAGGATCTCCCCCTTATTTTTTGTGAGATTGGTTGTTTGAGGGGAGGAAATTATGGAGCAACATCATAATGTATATCCATATGAAAGGAGTGGAGCTTTCTTTGTGATGCTTATTTTGTCATCAAACATCAGATCCTGTGGATACCCCTGTCCAACAACATAACTGTTACATTTTGCTGGAAAATTTAAATTTGGATCCTGATACAGATTAATAGTAGTATTAATATTCTTCACACACATATACCTGTACATTATAAAATACAAAATCAATGATTTGGTAAATAACACACTACATTCTTTTTTTAAAGGCACAACTGAGAATATAGAATCATACACAACCAAATGGCCTGAAGCATGTAAAATTACATACTAATAATATTCTACATGAAGCACTGGTGTTCACAAAAACCCAAAAAAGGGAAAAAAAACTATTTTAATGTTATTTAAAATTTGGATAATTCTATCTCCAAATATAGTTCTGTTGCAAATTGATTTTGAGAGCTGGTGGTACATGGAAAAAGTGTGACAACTGTGATATTGTTATGGTTCAAGGATGTACAAGTTGGCTTGGCTAGCTGACCAGGTCAGGCTCACAGCCAAAAGAGCTGCAAGCAGAGTTTCTGATAACTGCCTTTGTGTGAGGCTCAGGGAGACAGCATTTGTAACTTAATTGGCACTTTTCACAACCAGTGTGGGGAAAAAAGGGGTGGTTCAGGGAAGTTCTAGGACAGGGGTGGGGAACCTTGGCTTTTTTATGACTTGTGGACTTCAACTCCCAGAATTCCTGAGCCGGCCATGCTGGTCAGGAATTGTGGGAGTTGAAGTCCACAAGTCATAAAAGAGCTAAGGTTCCCCACCCTTGTGGATTTTTCTGGACCCATATTAGATGTCAGAAAGCGAGAATTCAAGTAAACATAAGACAATCAGGATATGGATCAGCTTTTCCCATCTGGGCCATGAGGAACCAATGGACTGGTTGTGGTAATGCAAAAAGCAAATAAATAAATAAATAAAAACCAGTTATTCAGTCAGTTCCTAAATAAACTGGTAGGGAATAAATATGCAGTTAATGCACGTTAGTGGAAATTTCATTTCTCTGTCCAGAGATTCAAGTGTTTTGAGAAGAAGATGCCAATAAAGATGAAAACATTATCAACAGTGAGGCCCCCCTTCTTACCCAGATGGTCTAGGCCTGTGCTTAAGTGAAAGCTCCATTAGAAAGGCTTGTTTTGGTCATGGTGCCATTAGGCCTTAGCCTGCAAATTGGATGGACTGATAATTTAAATGTTCTGATAGAAATGGAGTCTTCATAATAATTGAATGAATGTTCCACAATACACAGCTGTAAACAACTTCATCAAATGTATTTTTGTGAGCTAGAATTACTATTAAGAGTTTTCCTGGAATGCAAGAGAAACATTCAACCCATTTTCTGTTATTTCTAAGGGGGGGGGGGTAGTGATCTACCATGGCTAAGTAGGGATAATGAAAATTAGATGTTGCTACAGATTTCCTGAGTACAGATAACTTGGCTATTAATGCAGTATTTGATTGTGAAATCAATATATCAGATGGCTAACAAGAAACAATAATAAATACCTCTATTTTCCTACAGATTATTCCAAGGTAACAGCTTACTAACTACCAGGGTTCTAATGTTCATACAGAAAATAGTGTCTTGGGTTCTAAACCTGAAAAAATGTTCTAGAACAGCGGTTCTCAACCTATGGGTCGCGACCCCATTTGGGGTCGATCGACCATTTCACGGAGGTCGCCAAGCAAGGCTGTCCGCCATTTTTTTCCCTTTTCCGGCGGGTGCCTTACCTCCCTTGGGCTGGGCCAGCTGGTGGTCGGCCTGCTCCGTCTCTGCCGCTTGCCAGCTATGCCTAGGCTGGCGCAGGGGGTGGAACCATGCATGCGCGGCGCTCCTGGGCAGGGAAAGTCCTCGACTTACGACCGGTTGAGTAGTCCTCAACTTACGACCGATTTAGTCCTCGACTTACGACCGGTTTAGTCCTCGACTTACGACCGGTTGGGGGTCACAGCATTAAAAAGGTTGAGAACCACTGTTCTAGAAGATAGTTAAATGGAGTGTGGATGGTTCTGTAGGTGCTGATTTTCCCCATTCTCAATACAATCCCTCAGAGAGCCAGGCAGCAGACAGTAATACTGACACAAAGTCAATCTGGTGCAGAAATTGTTTCAGGAAACATTTGGTGAAACATGGGGCAAAGAAATGGGAGCAACCCAAATCAACTGTGAGTAGGGGCTGAGAAAACAGGCTTATCACTGGTCTGGAAATTACAGTGATGAAATACAGCAGGTGACATAAAGGGAATTGGGATTCAATTCACATCAGGAAAGAAAAATCTGTAAGAGTTTCTCTATTTAGTACGAGTCCAGGGTGCTGAGGATAGTATAGAGAATTGAATCACCCTATTTTTCAAAAATAATAATAATAAAAAAAATTAGAGTGATCTGCTTGAGAACTGATTTCTGTTTAATGTTGAGACATCAACCTAATGTTTTACATGAGCAATGTACATACATGTTTGAATCATCTCTTAAATCTGGAAAACATCATGCATGGCTAATTAGACTGAGAGCAAAAGATAGTTTCTTAAGAAATAATTTCAATAAAATCCTGGCAAAGAATTCAGTATTTATTTTTAACTATTAACTTGATGGCTTAATCAACACCAAGTAATATTTAGGTTGCTCTTTTGGAGGAAAAATACTGCATGTTGATATGTGAGTGTCTATCTAGCAGCCTGAGTTTACAGATGACAGAGTTTACAGAAGAAAATATTTGTTCTGAAACTACTTAAAATCATGCTGTCTGAAAGTCCTTTAATAAGATATTAAGAGAAGCTCTCTGCCATAAATTGGAAATAATGTGACATGCAGTGACTATAGTAAAGATACCCAAATGATAATGTCAGATAAATTCTGTTGTTGTTTTCTGTAATTTGCATCCTATTTCCAAAACATAGTTATCTTGCAAGAAATTGATATGAATAATGAATTGCCTTTCTCATCTTAAAAAGTGAAGAAATCAGGCTGTCTCATATTACAGTTTATCAGAATTCATCCCATTTTTCTGCAGAACTGTATTATTCATTTTTGCCATTAGTGCTTTTGTTGGCCACAAGTTGCACTCCTAAATACAGTTTAATGAGTTCATGTGAGGGATTTTTTTTAACTGATAAAGCTGTCAAAGTGATTAGGAGTAAGCAGTAATCAGCTCCAAAAGACATACCACAAAGGGGAAAAAAGATTCAGAAAGAAGAATAAAAAAGCAACTAAAAGCACCCAGGCATTGGTTCTTCACAGACAACTTGGAAGGAGAAGGCAAAATACCAGTCTTGCAATTGAACCAGTACAATGGTCTAAAAGCCAATCTACCTCTTTCCTACAAAAGCAGGTGAAATGGAGAATTACTAGTTCTCCTGAAACCATTGTGGTTTTTTTCTGAATCAAAAGATATAAGCTGTAAGATAATTGTACTATTACGGTTGCACTGCAGTTGCCTTGGTTCATATGCCATGTCTGCTGTTGACAGCTAGGCTGGAGTATTTCAGCATTCAGCTTCTTTTATGTGTTTTCCTTTTGGTCTCCATTATTTGTATCCATTTTTCAGTCAGAGCCTTGATATTGTCTGAATGAATATAGGGAACATTCAGAGAGGACCCAGACTTTAATCTGCCAGCCCACCGGATAGATTGTGTCCAACGACACTCACACGTGTCGTTTCAGAAGCAGAGCCAAAGCGGCAAGCCTTTCTGTTTTCAGTTGCTGCTCTTCTGAGTTAAAGTTAAATATCCTTTATCCTCCTCCCACTTGTCACCATTGTCTAACAATTGTATTTAATCAAGGTTTATCCTTTCTTTTTCATGAAACCCCCAGATACTAGTTTTTACTTGAAAAACTTTGGAAATTACCATCTCTTAGAAAATTGATGAAAGGTTCTCTGTTTTTCTGCTATAGATTTCAGACATCAGATTTCAGAAGGAAGGTAGTCAGAAAACAACACTCCATTCTTTATCTTGCTCAATAGATCCAACTGATACATTACACTCTGCAGATTCTTGTGTGACAGACACAGTTTCCAGTCACCAGTTTTAGAAAGGTGCATCAATGCATATGCTTGACTTGATATTAGTTTGGGGCACCTCTAAAAACTAAAACTGGTGGATCAGACAGCTGGTCTGTCAGTAACATTCATCTTTTGTCAGGTTTCAGCTTTGAGATGTTTCCCAACAATATCTAAAACCAAGGAACAGGTTCAGGACTCTTTGTTAACATTATGGAGGGAGGGGAGATCACATTGCAGGCAGCAGCTGTTTGCATGGATTACCTAGTCTAGTCCTTCTGTCAAAGCTAAAAAAAAGGGGATGAAAGGCAAAAAAACTGTCTGCACCGCAGGAAGAAAAGAATCAGAATATCAATTCGAGAAAGCCTTTTATTACTTAAATAATAAAAAGAAGGTGCCCATTTTTCCCCCCAAAAAAATCATGTGCATTTCTGGAGGATGATTAAAATTACTAATGGAACAGTAGTTTAATTGAATCAGGGAAACAGGCTCTTGTTTAGGACTGCAAAAACTATAGAAAATATTCCAGTAACTGTCTAGCTATGATATCTATTTACTGTATATAAATTAAATTGGTTATCAGCTAAAGAAATGCAAATTAGGAGAGCTTGCTTGCAGATGACATGCTGAATTTAGGTTCACACAGTAACATGCATTCAGCAGGGAAAGGAAATATTAAATCATGTGACAGTGAACAGCAGTCACCCTCAATAGATTTGCACACTTCTGGATATGATCAGTTATTGGAGAATAAGGGCTTTAGCACTTGTACAATCAGTGAACTATGGCCATCATTCCTAAGTATTTTGGTTCTTGGATAAAGAAGAAAAAATGAAGCAGGAGATCATTCACAGTGCATAAAAGATTTATTAAAAGCTTTATGGATGGTCCTCACGTAATAACCGGCAGCTTAAAGATTGTTCTAAGTTGTGATTGACTTCAAAATAGCTACTTACAACCTGTCCTCAAAATTATGACTGCCTCCCTCACAGTCACATTTTGTATTTTGAGTATCTTGCAGCCATGTTGCATTTACAATTGGTTGCAGCATGTGACTACAATTTGCAATTTGCAAAAACTGCCCTTTGGCAATTCCTCAAATAAGTTGATTCCATACTATGAAGGGCTTTAAAGTTTAAAATCATCACCTTGAACTGGACTTGGTAGTACCTTTCCATTATTAATAGTATTTATTCATGCAGCTCAAAAATTTCTGCCAGAAAATGGCAAAAAATGGCAAATTGCAGTCTCATGACCATGGGATGCTGCAACCAGTTGTAAATGCCAGATGGCTGCCAGACACTCACAATACAAAATGTGACTGTGAGGGAGGCAGTCATAACTTTGAGACAGGTTGTAAATCTGCCAGCCATGCAACTTGCAGAGCAGAAATGTGATATGTGTCCTTCTAGGAGCATACATGCAGTGGTGGGATTTAGCCAGTTCGCACCAGTTCGGTAGAACTGGTAGTTAATTTTTTGTTGCCCAGGCCCAGAATGGACTTCCAAAAGGGGCATCCACACAGAGAACCAGTTGTTCACATATTTGAATCCCACCTCTGCATACATGACTGTCTGCACCTCTGTATTCTGTACCAGTTGAGACTTCTCTATATTCTTTAGTAGCAGTGCCACGCTTCCTATTATTAGAAGGTTATAACGCCTAGAATCTATGAGATCAAACAATAAAGGCTACAAGAATAAACACTATTAATAATGAAAAGGTACAAATCTCAATAGGGCATGGTCTGAGTGTAGGTGACAAGACCTTTGTGTCAGTGTGAAAGCTAGATCGTCACCTGATGCCAAAAGCCTGTGGCATCACCCTGGCTTCCAGAAAAAGGATATTGTAAAACTGGGACCCCATGACAAGAAGATCCTTTCCCAGCCTGGAGATATTGATCCATCTGTTACAAAATTTAACATTATTACACATTGGGACAGGTGCTCATGTACTGGGATACTACTTTATTTAGGTGCTTAAATATCACAACTAAAACACTGAAGCCTGGCTGGTGGAATATAAACAGCTGATGCAGCTTCTTTAAAACTGGTCCATAAAGGATTTTCTTGACAACAGCCTCATTAGCACATTTTGCATCAGCTGCACCTTTTGATCCGGTTAAATAACCCTGCAGAAGTCTAAGGATAAAATTATCAGCATGTTCATTGACTGAACCTTTCCTGGATATGGACAAAGTCAAGGCATCCTTGTCGAGGAAAGATTCAGTCAATGAAGATCCCAAGAATTTGGTAATTTTTGACCTAATCAATACTTCATATTAAAGTTTACTAGATCGATTAATCTATAAGGAAACAGAACTGATATAATTTGCCTATCTCAGAAAAGAAACCTCACCACTGTTCTCCTAGGATTAACTTGGAAAAGTTTAGCTGGGGAATAAGGAGATGTTGTCTAGCAACAAAAACATAAAAAGTTGCTTTCATAAGCAACTAGTACATGCCTGCAAGGCTACATTTTGGCACATGGTTCCCCACTGGTGCTATGGCATTCCAAATATGATTTTTGTTTTTTGGTATTCAGTGCCTTTTTTCCTAAAATAATAAGTTGCCAGAACTACCATTGCAGAACTTCATGTCACAAACCAGAGTAAGTATTGGAGATTAGTTGACAGCATAGTGATATGAAAACAAGTCGTGACAGGACAAACGATGGATACTTGTGTGGGATAGCTGCTTCTTTTATTGGCTTTAATTAGTCACTTATATAATCATCCAAATGATTACTTAGTAACTAGGATCAAACCAGATTTGCAACTTAAATTTGCCCTGTCCTTGGTTTCTCGGTTTCATTGATGTTTCTCTACTTCCTTTCATTCATCTAATTAGAGCATTGCAGATTTAATTACAGACTGTACACAAATCCTAGTGGGAATATGTTTAGGCTTAGCTAAGCTCCACACATTGATATATCTCATTATCTAAAACCTCATATTTTCATAGCATACACTGTTGCCCTCAAGCGACATTCAATAGGCTAAGTACAACAACATAAACTTAAGCATGCACGATACACTCTGATGTTCAGTAGTTATTACACGGAAGAAAGGTAATGTCTATGATCCTGTAAGTGCATAGAAACTTGCATGAATAACACATTTTCCATAAAATTTACAGAGGAGAAAAGAGAGCTTACATTTATTATAGGAGCTTTGCAAAGTATAGGAGGAAAGAAATAGCTATTCATTAATACGCACATATGTGTGCGTATTGGGGGGCAGAAGGCAGGAGAAGAGTTCTTAATTATTCAAAACCTGTCTGTGAATTGGCTAGACCAAATTTGTTGTATGTTACTGTAGATTTCAAAACTACAGTGGCTAATAGTCAGCAATAGCTAATGATCTGGTTACATGGGAAATAAAATTACTGTTATTGAAATACTACCTCCTAAAAGTAACATCTTCAAATAGAGTTGAATTTCTGATAACTTTATGGACACATTGGAAGTGGTTTGACATTCCCTTTTCCCAGGATTTTTTTCCCAACTTCTTAGTGCAGCCCAATATAAGATGTGTGGACTTCAACTTCCAGAATTCCCCAGCCAGTATGCAGCCTTCAAGGGGTTCAAATCAATACACCTTCAAGCTGCCAAGATTGAGAAACACGGGTCTGAGCCTATCGCCCAGTTATTACTTGAAGAGTTCTTCTATTTAGGCAGTAACCAGCATGGAAATCAGCAGGCAGGTGACAAAAGCTGCATTGCAGTGTTGAACAACAAACTTTGTCTCTTTTGTAGAGACAGGTGATTTCACAATGCAGATTCAAAGGGGATGCTGCTTTTGTCGTTATATCTTTCTTGCTCCCTTCTCCCCATGGTACTACTAGTCTAACCCACCTAGCTTTCAGCTCAGATAAGTTGAGCAGGTGTTGCCACTTGTGTAGATGGCTGTCTTCTCACTTCTGCAGTTTGAACTGGTTCTGAACAATCTCTTTCTGTGGTATGTTACAGAGATCCTCATTAACTTAGGTTTAGCTATGTGGAGGCTTAAACCCACTGTTCTTTGAAACATGAATATGGAATAGATAATCATAACCTGAAAATACTCAAGCCTACATAAGCATGCCACTTATTGCTTTGATGTGTAATTTCCAATTTGCAAATTGCTGGGTTATAAAAATGGCAGGTGTGGCCAAAAACTGTCTCCTGTTGTTTCCGTTAAATTCAAAAAAGTTTTCAAAATTTTGTAGCCCTCTGGCCAAAAAGAAAGGAGGGAAGAAAAAGACAATTATTCATCCTTGTTATAACCAGAAAGAATCTGGTAGCACCTTTCCTGAGTAATAGATGTTATTTAAAAAATAAGGTTTTGTGAGTTGGTATATAGTGGCTAGTAATCCCTTCCTTCCTTCCTTCCTTCCTTCCTTCCTTCCTTCCTTCCTTCCTTCCTTCCTTCCTTCCTTCCTTCCTTCCTTCCTTCCTTCCTTCCTCTGACATGAAGCCCAGAACATTGGTACTTAGAATGTGGTAGCTTTTGCACAAGATAACCTTCCGTGAGTTAAAAATAAAAACCTTAATTTGGATAAATTTTCCACTTCAAATATGGTTGTGTGAGTGGACCCTCTACATCAGCAATGTCAAACTCAAGACATCACATGATGTTGCGCAACGTATCGCGACTTTTTCCCCATTGCCGGCAATGGGGTGGGCGCGGTTTTGGGGTGATGCATCCAGCCCATGGGCCAGCAGTTTGACATGCCTGCTCTACATTTTATGACATGGTAATTTGTTACTAGTTTTAAGGGCACATGGATTGCACAGTTCCTAAAATAAGCAGATCCCATGATTGCAGTAATCATACCAAATTCTGTGGAAGTTATGGGTGGTCTTGGGAACTTGGTGTTTCTCAGCTTGTTTTGGTTCTGTGAGACCAAATGGTTAGGGGAATGAAAACAAATCAGTCTGGTAAAAAAAGTTTCCTTTTAAAATAAGCATCATACCTTGGAGGGATTTTCAAACTGATCTCAATGAATGTTCTAGTCTTCCTACTTTCATTGATGTTGAAAAAATTTTGTCCCTCAAGGCTTTAGGTTTTTAGTCTGTGCCAACCATAATGCTCAGCTTTTGACATAAGAAGAATATGCAGGAAACCCTTGGATTTGAGGAATGTATGTGATAGGTTCTTGTTTACTTCTACTGCTGACTCAGCCCAGGTGCTATGGGATTTTGCCTCACAGGTGTGGCATTTATATAACTAGAAACCTTTTTCAGTTTTCAAGACTGCTTTTATACAACACACATAGAAACATATATTTTATAGAAGACATATAGACTATACAGAGACTTTTCAACCTCCCCAGCCTTTCCTTCCCACGAAATCCCTGGTTTGTTCTAAAGAAATATGGATTCACTTGTAAGGTAAAGCAACTTGACAACCTGCCTCCTAATTCAACAAACATGGAAATGCCTTTCTCATGACTCCTTGCATTATATTTTTCGGGTGCAGCTCACTCTTTCCCCCGAGTGTGTCTGGGCACGCTTACAGCATTTCCCTCTTATTGAACATTACATGATACCATTGCTGTAAGGCTGGTGACTCATAGCTTCCTAAGGGGCTTCAGTTATATTTAATTATTCACCTTTGGATTGTGGAAAGATTCCATGCAGCTGTTGGTATTGTTCTGGCTTTCTTTTGCTAAGCCACACCTATTCAGTGTCAAGAAACTGATAAATGAGAAATGTCTCTCAACTGACCGACTAGGCCCTTGATCTGCACGTGACTCACTAACTTGCAAATGAACTTTGGTTTCTAAGGAGAGGGAAATCTAGTTGAACTTTCATCTAAAGAGTCAACTTCAAACATGCCACATGGTTGTTCTTTTATTCATGTATCTTGTTTAATTAGTCCCCTTATTTTCTGCCTTCTTCATAAACAAAACACTGGGTGCATCTGGTTCCCTCTCCCCTGATTCTGGAAGCTCATAGAAGAGTTGAAACCAGATGTAAAACTGGAAAAATCTGGGCTACATCAACTTTGTGACTGTGCATGGTTTTAATGTGCTATTATTCTCTTGCTTCTGTAGGATCCTTGATGCTCTCTGAGCTTGGTTGTTTTCTTACAGACATTCTATTACAGACATTCACATCATTTAATGCAGATCTGAATTAAAACAACCAGGTTCAGAGAGCACCAAGGGCTCCGCATTTCAACCCTCAGCTACGAATATTCTCTTCTATATCCTGCCTCTGTTAATGATGGCGATGGTGTGTTGTGCTACTCACTGTCCATCATACATAGCCATCATTCATCCCTGGTATTATCTGCACTTGTTCAATCTAAAATGTATACTGCATTTATATTTATGTGGGACTGGCTAGTCCTTTGAGAGCCCCCTCCATTTGTAATAATCCCCCTTTTTAATGTTTAATTGTCATTATTCTATAATTTTAAAATGTTTAACACAAATTTAATTTTTTATTTTACTGCTAATTTTTCTATATTGTTTTACTTATCAGTCATCCCAAAGGAGCTTTTTCAAGTCCAGTTGCCTTTTGAAAAAGCACCTTTGGGACAACAATGACCTGGATGACTGGAATCTCCACAGACATACTTATTGATTATATTATATTATATTTACACAACCCAGACCACCTCTTTGAGGGAGATAGGTGGTTTAGAAATAAGAAATATAAATAAATATTTAATTACAATCGGAATGTTTTCTGACATGTTGGCTGTTGGTATGAGTATGAAGCAGACAAACCAGACCAAACCGGTGCCAATGACACCATCGAAAAAGAAAGGAAGCTGGTAGTACTGAATGCAAGATGGTTTCCTCAAGGTGAAGTCTTTCAGCTGCATGCTTGATTATAGGGCAGAAGAGTTATTTATCTGAAATGGGTTTATGGTCTCAGATAACTTCTTAGCAGACAGGAACCCACCTAAACTAAGTGTTATTTTGAAAAGATAAAGTACCCTTTCAGAGAACATGCATTTTGCAACAGTGAACATTGCTTGCTTGTAACATTGAGGTTAGACATTCTTTTCCAGTATTCCAGGAAATGAATAGTTTTATTAGTTTTATTTATTACAGTTACCTTCTCTTTATGACTCTTAGTAACTGTGTAGAAGAGCTAAATAACCTCCCCATCAGATTTATTAAATCTTGAAGGGGCAATTTATTAGAGTACACCCTTATAAATTCATAGAACATTGGATACACTAAAAACAAGGCCCTGAGATTTTTTTTCAGCTGGTAACAAAGGTTGTTAAAATATGGTGGAGGGAGGGAGATTCATTTCTTCCCATGAAAACAAATAGTTGAGAGAGTGACTGTTGAAGGCAATTCATTTTCTTTACACTTTCTACTGAAGTTACCAGTTTTCTTTTCTTCACAAAACAAAATCTTACTTTTATGTCTGGTTTTCCTTACATAATCAATATGTGCTTTTATAGATTGTTCGATATAATGCATTTTTGTCTCCCAATTTTTTCATTAGTTTGCAAAATACAGGGGAAGGCAGGAGAGGTAAGGCATGGTTATCTCAATTGCAGGAGCCAGGACAATAGAATCAAAGTCTAACAAAATGAAATTCAATGGTGAAGAAAGTAAGGTTCTACATTTAGGCAAGAAAAACCAAATGTACAGGTATAGTATAGGGCGTACCTTGCTCAATAGTAGTAACTGTGAGAGGGATCTCGGAGTCCTAGTGGACAATCATTTAAATATGAGCCAGCAGTGTGCTGCAGTTGCCAAAAAAGCCAACACAGTGCTAGGCTGCATTAACAGAGGAATAGAATCAAGATCATGTGAAGGTAAGGCCACACTTGGAATACTGCATCCAGTTTTGGTCACCACGATGTAAAAAAGATGTTGAGACTCTAGAAAGAGTTCAGAGAAGAGCAACAAAGATGATTAGGGGACTGGAGGCCAAAACATATAAGGAACGGTTGCTGGAATTGGGTATGTCTAGTTTAACGAAGAGAAGGACGAGGGGGGACATGATAGCAGTGTTCCAATATCTCAGGGGCTGCCACAAAGAAGAGGGAGTCAAGCTATTTTCCAAAGCGCCTGAAGGCAGGACAAGGAGCAACGGGTGGAAGCTAACCAAAGAGAGAAGCAACCTAGAACTAAGGAGAAACTTCCTGACAGTGAGAACAATTAACCAGTGGAACAACCTGCCTCCAGAAGCGGTGAATGCACCAACACTGGAAGTCTTTAAGAAGAGACTGGACAGCCATTTGTCCAAAATGGTATAGGGTTTCCTGCCTGAGCAGGGGTTGGACTAGATGACCTCCAAGGTCCCTTCCAACTTCATCATCATCATCATCATCATCATCATCATCATCATCATCATTATTATTATTAAGTTTTGGATATTTTGCCACTTTGAAAGTCCTGCCAACTCATGGGGACAAATCTGAAATTGTAGTTGATTTTACTAAACCTATTAGCCTAGAGCTGACTATTAATTCAGAACTGCCTGAATGAAACCAGCTATACTATATCTAGTTACAGGATCTGTTTTGGTCCTATGGTAGACTCAGCCTTACAGAAATTTTAAAGGTTAATCCTGGGGATGTAGCAGAAATGTTTAGGTTGCCCATGCTTCCCTTTTTATGTCTCAAAGGTTGTTGTTGTTGTTGTTGTGTTGTTGTTGTTGTTGTTTTTGAAAAGGCAACTGGACTGATTTGAAGAAGAAGAAAAAGACGTTTCACTTCTCATCCAGGAAGCTTCATCAATTCATCCCAAAGTGTATGGCTACATGTCTATGAAGATTGGATGATTGAGAATTTTCATAGATGTCTTTGAATATTAGTAGCTCAGGTTGGTAGTTGGGCTGTTGGTTTGATCTCCAAGCTTGGCGATTTGGCTGTGAACATTTTGTCTCCATTTGGGGGGTACATCGAGTACAATTGTGACAGACAAGAACAATTCAAAGATGACACTGAAGATGTCCCCCCGAATGGAGAGAAATCACTTGCAGCCAAATCACCAAACTCAGAGATCAAACCAACAGCCTAATTTTCATAGACATTTAGCCACACACTTTGGGATGAACTCCCTTCATATGGTATGGGACTACAACTGATGAAGCTTCCTGCATGGAAAGTGAAACATCATCTTCTTCCTCAAAAAAATCAGTCCAATTGCCTTTAAAAAACAAAACAAAAAACCAACAACCCAAAAAACTCCTCACCTTTGAGACAATTATGACTTAGATGATTGAGAATTTTCATAGATATTTTTCCTTTTTATGCTTTTGTAGCCCCTTGGCTATCTTTGAACAACTGTCAGACTCTTTTGTCCAAGGTCTGGTTCTTCTTCTGGATACTTTACAGTATGTACCTCCCCACACACGATATTTACAGATGGCAGCATACATATCTGCTTTGGTTCATAGCATCAGCTTTAAACCTCTCAAAGCACAGCCAAGAAAAGAAAAGATGGTTAGGTTAGTATGGTGCAAGAGTATTTTAGCAGTTTTTTTCTTTGGATTCTACCGACCTGTCTTAATAGCATAGTTTCCATTCACTGAAGTAGATAAGTAGATTTTATATGTGCTCATTATGTGGCTTCTGTAAACATTAGGTGGTCAAAGGAGGGCCAAGATGTTGAAAGCAGTAGCATCTCTCCCCATTTATACATACATTATGATTCCATATATAAATTAAATAGGCAGAGCCTGTAGTATGACTGAACAGCAGTGGTTTTGCCTTTTGACAAAAGGGCTGGATCCTATGCACACTTATTGTGGTGGTGGCACTGGCAATGAGGAACTGACCACAGAGATGCCAACTCTTGATTTAATTCTGAAGGAATTCATGAAGAGATTGTTAAGTCTCCTTAAACTGCTGTAAACAATCCAAGCAAGCACGTAAATAAAGCTGTTGTTTCAGAGAATTGGTACACTTACAAATAATAAAAATAAAATTCTCAGTGTTTAATAATAATTATTAAAGAAGTCTGAGAAAAAAAAAGAATTGGTTTACAACTATAATTTTATCTACTTTATCTAGAATATCTATTGTATATTCATTTGTGATACACATCAGAGGAAAAGGAAGGAAATTCAGTTGGTTACTGAGATGTCAAGCCTGGAATACATTGGGTTAAAGAAGGCTACTACCCAACTGAATCAACTCATCAAACTACGAACCTGCATTAATGTGGGATTTTTTTTAGCTTTTAACTTTAAAAGTTAGGAGAATTTTCAGCATTTTTCATTATGAAGATAAATTATGCAACCAAATAATAGAAGTTATGTTATACAGTTAAATGCCGCAGGTTGCCTCCCATCGGCCGGTACGCTCCCACAGAGTGGGTCTCCTCAGGGTGCCGTCAGCCAGACAGTGCCGGCTGGCGACCCCCAGTGGAGGGCCTTCTCGGTGGGAGCCCCCACCCTCTGGAACGAACTACCCCCAGAGATCCGGGTGATCCCGGATCTCCCCTCCTTCCGCCGCGCCCTAAAGACATGGCTTTTTCAACAAGCAGGTCTGGCCTAGGGAATTTTAGTGGATTTTAAATTGGTTTTAATCAAATTTTTAGTAGAAGCGGCCAAATTTGAATATTTATTTTTAATCATTTTTAAATTTTGTATTGTTTTGTATCATTGTTTTAAACTGGCTGTAAGCCGCCCTGAGTCCTCCGGGAGAAGGGCGGGGTATAAATTTAATAAAATGAAAATGAAATGAAAATGAAATGAAACAAAACAAAATGAAATAAAAATTTACTCAGAAATTTGGATTATAGGATTACATCCTAAAAATAGGAGCTGCACAGTGGCACTATGTTTTTGCCTGACTGCAATACATCTCATTAAAGTTTCTGCTGGAAGTAAATTTAATAACTGTTCTTTAGTATGGCCCAGGATTACTAGTCTGACACTTGTCAGAATGTGATGAAATGAACTAACTTTACAAAAACACACAATACTAACGAATTATTCTATTTAGTGACACTCATTCTCAGCTTCCAGTGTTTTTTTTATTTTTTAAATTATGTACCCTGCTTGCCTTGACCTTTTTGGTTAAAGCTTGCTTTTAAACAACCACCACAAAAGGCAATGCTTTCTATGTTGGCAGCTTCATCACTTGATTTATTTTGGTACTTGTTCAAACTCACCAGCCCAGGATGACATTTGCAAAATTTTAGCATATATAGTGCATTTCAACAAACCTCTTTTTGCTTATGTTCATTTAATTTGTCTATAGGATAATCATTAACTGAAGCTTGGTGAGACAGGGGGCTATTGATCACTGAGGCTTAATTGTACTTTAATACCAGGTGATCATTTGGCTTAAATAGTAGGAAATTATTACAAATGCTAAATCCAATCATGCTTTGCCAGCATACTCTGATATTCCAAACAAAATGACTCAACTTGAGAAGACTTAAGCCAGAGAGACTAGCCAAACTAAGAAATACTAAGGAAAATGAAGCATCATCATTAGTTCTGCTTTAAGAGATTGCATTTTATGTTCCAAATCACTTCACTTTCAACCAGCTCAGGGAATGGTCCCCAGCTCATCTCTGAAGCAGAATTCCAAGGCTTGCTTCCAGATGTTGTGAATACTCCAACACTGGAAGTTTTTAAGAAGAGATTGGACAACCATTTATCTGAAATGGTATAGAGTTTCCTCCCTGAGCAGAGGGTTGGACTAGAAGATCTCCAAGTTCCCTTCCAACTCTGTTATTCTGTTAAGATAATTTAAAAACCCATTAAGGAGGAAAAGGTAAGGTCAATCAAACACCATATGCTAAAAATGCATGTATTCTTCTTGACTCTATGCCTACTATTAGAATCTATCAAAACATTGAGAATATTGGATTTTTCAGGCACAAGGACTGGTTAAAAGCATGATCATACATTGGAAGAATACATCCACCTCTGATTTTCATTGATGAGCATGATTATCATTTTTGAAATTACATTAATTTTGTTCTTATATGTATCTCTTCTTTGTCTTTTGCTAATTAGTTTAACAAAATTTAATAAATAATAAAGAGAAGCTGGGAATGAGATCAAAAATGAAGAATTCCTATCCTTCCTGAATTTTACCATCTCCTCATATATTTAGCCATCAGTCATGATAAATTATCTTTTCCTTTACTGCTTTTCCTAAATATTTTAAAAAACCTGAAACTCAGCTGGGTGAACTGCATGTGGGGTTTTTTTGCCCAAAGAAGAAAAAGACAGAAGCAAGTCTCATCTGGTATAATAAGTGGGCATTCATGTCAGAAAAGGTGTACATATTTAGAAAGGAAGCGCAAGGCTTCTCCTTAGTTTCAAAAACTTCAAAAATTCAAGAACACAATTTCTTACCAGGAATTATTGGGATTGTGGTAAAGAAATAACCTAGAGATGATTGAATAGAAACCTCACTTTGAACCAAGTTGGAATCTACTTCAGATGTAATTAAAATTTTGCAAGGAAATTTCATTATATACTGTAATAGTGCTACTGTTCCAAAATGAACTAGGTAGACTTCTTTAATGTCTTTAAGAGATTTAGTATTATTACCACCACCACTAACTTTGCTAATAATGCTCAAATGTCTTTAATTATATTTTAAAGAGTAGGCTGCCCAAGAGGGTACTTGTTGAGTAATGTTAGGCCCTCCAGCCTCAAAGGCAAAGTAAAGGTCTTGTTGCCTCCACAACACTGTGTCTGTGAAATATTTTATTTTTCCAAATAAAGTTAAATAATAGCCATTCAGTTAGAAGAGCCTATGTCAAAATTCGAAACTGCAAGTAATTTTATGCCAGAATTTCTACTACTTCCAACACTTCATTTGGTATTAACTCATACAGAACCATCAACATTTCCTTCTTATTTTGTCATTTTAATAAAGGTAATAATAATAATAATAATAATAATAATAATAATAATAATAATAATAATAATAATAATAATAATAATGATGATGATGATGATGATGATGATGATGATGATGATGATGATGATGATGATGATGATGATGATGATGATGATATGTATCCTAAGCCTGTCTTCTGGAGTGTTGGCTATTCCTGCCAGCTTCGTGTTGTCTGCAAATTTGATGAGTTCCCCATCTATCCCCTCGTCCAGATCGTTGATGAAGATGTTGAAGAGCACTGGGCCCAGAACAGAGCCCTGGGGCACTCCACTACACACTTCCCTCCATGTAGATGCAGTTCCATTGAGGACCACACGCTGAGTACGGCCGGTCAGCCAGCTACGGATCCATCTGGTGGTGATGCTGTCTAACCCGCATTTTTCTATCTTCTCAAGTAGTAGGTTGTGGTCTACTTTGTCAAATGCCTTACTGAAGTCCAAGTAAGTTACTCCATTAAATGTCATGTCTTCTTTGGTCTGCTGGAAGCAATTTTTTTCTTAGCCATGGTTTAAGAAAAATGATCTCTAGTTGATTTAATGTTTAACCTGAATTTTATAGCTTTATAGCTGTAACATGGTTTTTGAAATCAGAATAAATGAAGATAAGACTTTGCAAAATTGTCTCTAAATAAAGTGAACATGGTTGTATGTGCAAAGACAGTGCACAACATAGCAGTGGTACAAACAGATGGAAACCAAAAATTATGAGAGGTTTAGAATTTAACTTTGCTTCAGAATAATAATTGATAATGTGGTGTTTGTGTTGCTCATCTGGTCTTACTTTTACAGTCATTTGAAATTGTATACAAACAGGCATTTTACTCAAAACCGTGCAGTGAGGCTTCGCAGAGACAACAGTTTTGGACTCCAGTTTGAAAAGTCAACGTTTCTTGGAGGATGAAATGGAAAGAAAAATAATTTGTTCAATTTATTGCCAGTAAATTCCCAAGAGGTCACTTAATGAAGGTAAACAAGGATTTCCAACATTTTGTGTCTTTTAGTTTTTGTACTGAAATTTTTTTGGCAGTCAAGATCAACTAAGGGATCACCTTTCATCTCTGGAATGGAACCAGAACTGCAAAACTGGTGCAATAGTGGGGGAAATCATCTTTTCACACATAATGGTCAGGCAAACTCACTTGCCAAAACATGTCAGGAGAAAAAACATCTGCTTAAATGGAACAAAAAATTGGAGAAATCTTAGTTTCCAGTGAAGATAAAATGGGTGCAAATCTTGCTTTATTAAAAACAATGGGAATGTTGGTTTTGAGTAGTAAGTTGAGTTGCAGGGACGGCTGAACTGTAATTGTACATACATTGCTGGAAATATTGTAATGAAGTTTTAAAATATTTTTCCTTGTATTAGAAATTTTTACACAAGCCCACCTTTTTTAGTGTGTCATTAATATATGAAATTTTATTCCTGACTTGAGGACATTATTAGAATTACCAGACTATATAGGTCTATATGTCAAGAAACACACAATCAAAAGGAATAGAAGTATAACTATAGGTAACTAAGCTGTCCAGAGTTACCCTATATTATTTTAAAATAAATAAATAAATATGATTACCTAATAAACAGATATTTCTAACACATTCTAACCCTGGTGGCGCAGTGATTAGAACACAGTACTGTAGGCAAACTCTGCTCACAGTCTGGAGTTTGACAGAGCTCAAGGTTGATTCAGCCTTCCATCTTTCTGTTGTTGGTAAAATGAGAACCCAGATTGTTGGAGGCAATATGCTGACATTGTAAACCGCCCAGAGAGTGCTGTAAAGCACTATGGAGTGGTATATTAGTCTAACTGCTATTGCTATTTCTCACACTGATTATGAGAATGACATGGGACTTGAAAAAAAAATCATTATGCTCAGTTCAGTTCAGTCCTCTACTGCCAGTCAGGAAAAATATACTTTAGATTATTTTACTTGGAATTGGAAGACAATAGTTTTTATTAATAAGATTGAGCTTTTTCAGTAATAATCATATTGCTATTGCAAAGAGATGTCCTGTTCTTGAGAGACTGTAGGAGAATTTCTCCTTCCTTGGTATAAATTCAGAAAAATATCCATGCTATTTTTTTTCATCTAGAATTTTGATGAAAGAATTCAAAGGGCTGGTTTTGCGCAGCTATGTATCTAAAAATAAATATAGAGCTATAAGTACAGGGGGAAAAATTGAGATCCCTTTCAGAAATAACTCCTGTTAATCACTTTGGCAATAATCAGTTATGTGGATTAATTGACGACCTTGATACAAGACAGTTTTCCAACTGTAATATTAACCATAAACTCATTCAGGGGTCAAGATCAAGCTCTTATGACAACTGCATAATTTTAAGGACTTTAAATTTCAGGGTGGGTATTAGTGCTATAATGTGATGATGATGATTGTGTAAAAATCTGTTTAGAATCTTCAGATGGGGAAAAAACTTTTACCACTATATTATTTGGATATTATTGTTTTTCCAGATATTCAACAATGTTAAGAAGCATTTGGAGGGTGTTTTTTTTAAAATAAATGTGGATTACATAAAAAAAATAATAAATGGGAGAACTTCTAAGCTACCTTCATTTTTGACTGATTCAACATACCGTTATATCATGTTCCCACCTATGCTCATAAAGAAACATTATAGTGTGGCTGACAAGTTTGTCAACATGATTCATTTCTAATACTTTAAAATCAGCCTCCAGGAATGGATATGCATGTTCAGAAGACATTATATTATAAGTGAGGCACTATGCATTTTTCATTATATCGCTTTTTAGTTCAATAATATATTTGATGTTTTCAGGGTTTTTTATTTTTTAAAAGACTGTTTAGTGGTTTTATGAATGTTAATTTTAAAAAAAATCAAAATAGTAATTTTTATTTTCTTCAGTTATTATTAAAAGAAAACTTTGATGGTCAGATCAACTGGTTTTTTCCTAGTATTTTCTAACCAGTTGCATAATATGTATATATGTTAGTATTTTATCTAATTTGTCAGCCGCCCTGAGTCCGAAAGGAGAAGGGCGGGATATAAATGCAATTAATAAAAAAGAAATAGTGAGAACAATTAGTCAGTGGAACAACTTGCCTTCAGAAGTTGGGGGTGCTCCATCACTGTAGGCTTTTAAGAACAAATTGGGTAGCCATTTGTCCAGAATGGTATAAGGTCTCCTATTCAAGCAGGGGTTGGACTAGAAGACCTTCAAAGTCCCTTCCAATTCTGTTATTCTTTATGCTATATAAGAGGAGCAAGAAGTGGATGAGGAGGAAGTGGTAGTTGTTTCTGGATATCTAAAATACTAATGAGAAATTAATGAACAATTTGTCAACTAATAATAGGAATGGGAAGACACAAATGAGAGTGGGCAGGGGAGAATAGTAGTCCTATTCTATGAGATTTTAAAGGAGGCAGGGCTTTTTTTGTCATAGAACGCCCAGAATGGAGTTCCGGCACCTTTTTTGGATGGAACCTTGTAGGGTAGGCAAGGCGGGTTGTATGACGTGTGTGAGTTCCGGCACCTTTTTTCTTTTTTTTACAAAAAAAGCACTGAAAGGAGGTATGTATATTTGAAAGCTTTATTAGGTAAGATCTCAGTTACATATTCCTTCTATCTTAAGTCTTCCTGCATTGTCTCATCAGGTTATTGGTAATGGGTTTTTCTGGGAAATATGAATGAAGAATGTCAGAAGTGTTTGCCAAAAGTATATATTCCTACTAGAGTATCCTAAGATGTGAAGGTCATCCCAGCTGCCCAGCTAAAGCCAGCAGGCACCTATATTGGGCAGCAATAATATAAGATGATTACTTTAGTGACAACAGCCTTGACATCAATTCATACTGTGCAATAGAAGGCAATGGTAAACCACTCCTATGTTCTTATCAAGAAGCTAAAATAAACATGGATAGAAAATGTATGGCAAGATGGCACTCAGTATGTTACTGAGGAAAAGTAAGGATTTTTCAGAGTATTAATGGTATTTTGCATGCTAGATAATAATAATAATAATGATAAAGTTGGAAATGACCTTGGAGGTCATCTAGTCCAACCCCCTGCTCAGGCAGGAAACCCTATACCATTTTGGACAAATGGCTGTCCAGTTTCTTCTTAAAAACTTCCAGTGTTCGTGCATTCACCGCTTCTGGAGGCAGGTTGTTCCACTGGTTAATTGTTCTAACTGTCAGGAAGTTTCTCCTTAGTTCTAGATTGCTTCTCTCTTTGGTTAGCTTCCACCCGTTGCTCCTTGTCCTGCCTTCAGGTGCTTTGA
>NW_015386662.1:178857-224227 GCF_001527695.2 Protobothrops mucrosquamatus | reverse complement strand
GAGATATTGGAACACTGCTATCATGTCCCCCCTTGTCCTTCTCTTTGTTAAACTAGACATACCCAATTCCAGCAACCGTTCCTTATATGTTTTAGCCTCCAGTCCCCTAATCATCTTTGTTGCTCTTCTCTGTACTCTTTCTAGAGTCTCAACATCTTTTTTACATCGTGGTGACCAAAACTGGATGCAGTATTCCAAGATAAAAGCCTTCAGACATCTACTTGCTGATGTTTCCATACAGGAAAAAAAAATCTGCAAATCTGTGAAGTTGCAAAGACAGAATTACAGAGGGAACATGGAAAGTAAGAAGCAGGAATATGGGAATGATCAATACAATGAAAAATGAAATGAAACAATTAGAAATTGACATCCTAGGCATTGGCGAATTGAGATGATTTAGGATTGGACACTTTCAGTGATAAGATCCCCCTGTTTATTATTCAGGATGTGAACAACAGAAAAACAGTTAGCAGTCTATAGGCATAGCCAGTCTATAGGTTTAATTCTACATGGAGCTCTTGGGACTGTAAACTGTGACATGGCTGTGGTAGTTACCTGTCCACAATACCCCTATTCTAATAAGTCTTTCTGAGCATTCCATCAAAGTAATATTTATGCTAGCTAGCCAGACAAGGGACAAAAGTGGACTATCTGCAAAGGAGCATATTAATAAAAGACACTAAGGAAGGGGCTTGTACTTTGATGAGTGATAGGTCATCCTTGGGCCACCTCTGCAAATAGAGGGTTAACTTTACATAGCAATTGAAATGGAGAATAGAGAATTCTGTTTTCACAAGAGAAAATTCTTCCTGATAGGGTCACTACTGCTGGTTCTATTGACTTTCCCTTGTCTTTAATATCATGTTAACAGGTCAGACAGAGAGATCTGTCCAGCTTTCCTCTCAGGATCTGGTGAAAGTCAATTTTAAATGACTCAAAATGAAGTCTAATCATATCCTAATGCATACATTTAAAAAAATGAAGCACTCAACAAGGAGATATTTGTATGTGATTGTTATCTGTCCTGTTAATTATATTTTGGTATGTATACTAACATTACTCAGATTCAAATTTTATTCTGAAAAGAAAATGGAATCTGTGATTGCGAAAAGTAAACAAATTGGTATTTCAAAGTAGTTCAGGGACAGAACTTACTTTTTTAATGCTGCTTATTATATTCTTTTTTATTTCCTGGCAATGTTTTTTCCCAAAATATATTCCTAACCATATTATAAAACAGTGCATTTAGACACACCCAGTTACACTGTAAAATCAGAATGCTTAATGGCCATTAGTGAAAAATAATTCATTAACCTAGTCTAAATTTCAGAACAATGCTAATTAGGCAAAAGGAATGTCTAACCTAGTGGTGGGATTCAGCCAGTTTGCACGACTTCGGCAGAACCAGTAGCTAATTTTTTGTTGCCCAGGCCCGGAATGGACTTCTGGAAGCGGCATCCACACAGAGAACCGGTTGTTCACATATTTGAATCCCACCACCAGTCTAACCTGATATTTGAATATATTTTCCACCTGTTCTCCAAACTCATTCTTGGGATTAAAAATAACAAGTAAAACAGGAAATAGGCTCTATTTTCTGAAACAGGGCATTTGGAAAATCTTAGGGGGTCTGGAAATTTTAAGCAAATGATTTTTTAAAAAATCATTAGAGAACTTGAAGTCAATAGGATATGCCTTACGTCAAGCCAAGGGCTTTCTTTACCATTTCTACTGATTAAAGCATTACAACCAAACAATTTTTCACAGAAAAAGGAATGTTTGATTTTCAAATTCATTAATGATACAGAAATTTTCCCATTGAACTCTTGGAGAAATCATTTGTTAATGTGCCATACAAGAGGAAAAGCCTTCACACGTGGATGAAAATCAGTAATTTGTTTTCTTGATATATGAGATTTTAGATGGGATTTAGGTAGATCTATTTGATTGCATATAAATAGGCAATATTGTCACTGCAAAGAGGCAAGTCACTCCTTAATGTCTGTAGCTGCTTGACATTAGATAATTTCTTCATCATTTAATCACTTCCAACTCTTCTTGACCTGACATCACTGTTCCTTTAAATTTTGCAATTTCATGCTTCTGTTGTCAGTAATAGTATCTATTAACCCTTCAGCCTCTTTTTCAACTGGAGTCAGTTTTTCCCAAGTATCAGTGGAGTCAGTTTTTCCCAAGTATCAGGGTCGTCTTTAGTGATTTTTGGCTTTACATCATGCATCTATAACATCCATCTTCTCTTGAGAATTCTATAATACTGGATAAGGTGGAAGGAAAGAGAGGATGACCAATAGCAAGGTGGATGGACTTCATTACAGTGATGCTGGATACACCACTGGAAGCCTTGAAGTGTCAGATAGGCAGATCATCCTGGAGAATGTCTATCTGCATAGTGGGTAAGAGTGAACGCCAACTCGATGGGATGCAATAACTTAATCAATTAAAAATATCTATTTACTTATATGTGTAAGTAATATGGAGTAGCAAAATGAACAGTCCTGTTTGCTAAAGTTTACATGTCTTTATTCTTGACTTCCTGAAATCTTTTACAGAAAGTAAAAGCATTTGTTTAAATAGGCATTTCAATGGATTAAATATTAATTTCTATTTCTCTCTCTTTTTTTTTCCTGGACATTCTGGCCAAACATCCTTTTTTGATACTGTCTTCAGCATGTCCCCAAAAGCAAAGTGTATTCCTTACTCAAAAGAGAGGTAGACAAGGAAGGTAGACAAGGAGATATCTAGATATATAAGAAGGACTATAAGCTTATTATCTGAATATACCATTTCCCTTGTCACGGAGAAAAAAATACTTTTAAAAGTCCATGAGGAAAATTGAATATTGGGCATGTGATATATTTTAAGAGAGAATTTATAGAAGTGAACAAAGTCAATAGCCTTTAAAACAGTTTTGAAATCTAAGCAACAATGGGATGACTGTAACATTGAATTTCAATCCTCAACACTATGGCAAACATTTTAATATAACCTTGCTGTAATCCATATAAAATGCCTACCTGTACCAGAGGACATCCACTCCTTAACTATATTCATTAATAGAGAAAAGGGGAAAACTTTTTTTAATCCTCATAATACTGCATGGAGAACAGATTTGATAACTCAGAAATTAACAATGCCTTACATAGAACTTGCCATTGAAATTTTCCTGTGGGAAATGTTACTGGAATCTGGCAAATAACTGATGGGTGGACTTGGAATTCTAATATATAAAGAAAAATAATACAAAGGATACAGCTACTATATCTGGGCTGCAAACATCTGTTTAACCTCAGATAGCAGCAAAGAGTTAGAACTTTCACTATGTGCTTGTAGATAGAACAGTAAGTATGAAGGGCTAGAAGTATATGAGGTAATTTTATAATGGTTTTTTATTCTGAGACAAAGGCTGATTCAAAAGGGGGGGAATCTAATCCTGGTTTGGATGCCATGATGATTTCATGGATCCCCCCATCAAGTGTTCATCAATGGTTCCTTAATAAACTATAGGCAAGTGTTGAATAGAGGCTATTGTCAAACTAAAGGCAAGTGTTGAGTAGAAGCCACAAGGCTAAGGTCTAGACCCAACAGTTTTCAGCATTTTTACTAATCAGCTGGAGGATGAAGTGGAGGAAATGTTGATCAAATTTGCAAATGAGACAAAATTGGATGACTAGGTAATATCTTAGAAGACAACCCCAGTTACACTTTCTGTAGAGTCCACCCAAAATTATTTTATGGCACAATATCACATGAGAAAATAGGACTTAAATTTAATTTAAATTGCTGTCAGTTGAAAAAAGACACCACAAGACCCCACCGAAAGCAAACTGCAAAGTTCTGGATTATTAAGATTTTGGGAGAAAAAATGGGAGCATGGCTGGACACAAGAAACAAATTCAACGCTTACATGACATTTGATATGTTGACATTGGAGAAAGGTTGAGATGAGCTTTGCCAGACAACTGTAGCTGGATGAAGAACAGAAGGTATTTTTGCCAAGATGAAATTGAACAAAACTCACTAGAGACAAAATCAAGCTGAATTTTAAGAAAATTTTAGGAAAACAATTTTTAATGGGAATTGTGTGACATTCAAGTCAGAATGGTCCAGAATTTGAGGACCTGAAAGAAAGTCATGATGGGAATGCTGCTGGGAATTGGTTCCCTAATCCCATAAACAAAGTTATTGCATAACTGTGCTATTAAATTACTATCTATTTAAAAGAGCAAAATAATATTGCATTACAGTTTACTTAAAGTGAATAAGTAGCTAATATGTTGGGTGCTGTACAAATGAAAATACATACACAAAAGCCTGTGCCAATAGCTTACAATCTCACCACTCTCCCTTCCTCTCCAGTTCAGCTAAAGACTGTAAAACTTTGCATTGATTTGTAAAGATTAGAGATTAATTGATTGCTTAAAGAAGTAATTTGTTCACACATTATTTAAGAAATTATTTTATTTTATTTTATTTTATTTGTATCCTGCCTTTATTATTTCTACAAATAATCCAAGGTCGAGAACATATCCATCACACTTTCCTCCTCTATTTTTCCCACAACAACAAGATTGTGAGGTGAGTTGGGCTGAGGGAGAGAGTGGCTTGCCCAAGATCACCCAGCTGGCTTTCATAGGTAAGGTGGTACTAGAATTCACAGTCTCCTGCTTTCTAGTCTGGTACCTGAACCACTAGACCAAACTGGTGTAGACCAAGTTACTAGTTCTGTAACTTGATAATGCTCAGGACAGCATATGATAAATTAACTGCCCAGGGATGTTGAATCTTAGAGTACTGTATATTTTTACTCAGGAGAAAATTCCATACTATTTAATAAGGCTGCTGTGATCATATAAGTGTTTATAAGATCACAACAGCCTGCATCAAGCTCATATCTTCTAGACACATTGGATCTGACCTGCCATAGTCTTCTAATCTTTAATCATATTTGAAGATTATGGAAGTTGAATTTCCAGCACATTTGAAAGGCATATTTGATGACAGTTTTATATTTTCAGGAATATTGATAAGTACAGCATAACCAGTTATAGCAGAGATCAGCAACCTACTTTTACCTAAACTCTTATAAGATTTATAAAATTAATAAATTATAAATAAATTAAATCTTACAAATCTTATAAAATTTATATCTTATAAATTTACCACAACATTTGTGAAGATTTTGATAATTTCACTTAAACTTGTTCTAGATCATTGAAATTGCATGAGATTTTAAATTTTGCATGTTTCAGCCTCTTAGTAGTTAAAAATTAAATTGTAGACATAATTTGAAGGTAGAGTATCCTATAATCAAGAATATCTTGTTGCTAATTTCTGGATTATGATATTTTCCCATTATTTCCACTATTTAGGCCATTTTACAACCACAGTAACTAGCTGCTTGATCATTGACATAACATAATACCTGATTTTGCTAATATCAGATCAAAACATAGTTGAATCTAGAAGGGCAATCAGAAATAGACTTGGATTTGTATTAATGACACAAATTGCAAGATAATGTAGATCCTTCCAGAGAGCTTCATAACTAAACAGAATGTGCACGTATTATTATATTACTGATTTTTACAGTGTATTTTAATCATGTACGTATTTATATCACATATAAAATTGTGATTGAATTTTATTGAATTTTTATTCTTTTGTATTTTTGAATAAAAAAAGAATACAAATTTCATATATTTATACGTACATGATTTTTTTTAGTAAATTACTGCAATGTCAAATAGTATTTTGTACTTTTGTAGTACTGTGAAATATGCTTTCATAACTGCAAGATACCAATGGCCCCCTCATGTTCAAGTCCTGATTTGTTTATATATTCAACATACTAATGAAAAGCTGAGATGACTGGAATGTGAGACTACAAGGCCATAGTTAATTACAGGATATTTTCCCAGTTGGCCCCTTTCCATAGGTGTTGAACTACAGTCCAAAATTTTGGGGGAAATACACCCAATAAAATAGTATTCTTATGAAAATTTCCTATATTTTACTTCGGGGACTGATGATCCACATCATGTAACAAATCTTAGAAAATGGAATATCTATTTGTATCACTCATATTTAAAAAGAGAGGTACCATTTTAAAGGACATGACCTTTTGTCTTCCTGCTGTGCTGTATAGCAAAATTTATACTATGAGGTCCTGGCATCTTTTTCCTTTCATCCTGATGAATTGAGAAATTCTGCACCTGGCATCCAGGGTGCCCTGAGGAAATGGCTTAATTAATCTGCAGGGAAGATAGAATCTTGGCTAGTTTTATACAATCAGAATTATTCTTTCCATGGTGTAACATGCTAGTTTGGATGTTCAACATTGCTGATGTATTAAAGAAGTCTTCATGTTACACTTCTATATTTTCCGAGAATCAAAAAAAGTGTTATAATTTACCATAATTTTAATCCTACCGATCTGTATCATGAGGTGGGTGTTCCTGAACTGTAAGCTTTCAATTCAAACATAGTTTTCCATTATCAAACTCTATTTTTGACATTAATTTAAGGTTGAATTAATAGTATTAATAGTATGCACATCAGTCACACAACCCTTGGTCTGCAAAGTGAACAACAATAAACTAATTGGAAGAAAAACTGAGGGGTTTCTTTTTCTAAGCAGAAGACATATTTGTATATGATAATGCAGCTTTTATATTGAAATACAATTGTCACCATGCAAAAATTTGGAAAACCACTGGATGGCAGCAAAGAGCTTCATAAACTTTGAATTCCATCTGATGCCATCTAGGGCAGGGGTCCCCAACCCTGGTCCATGGACCAGCACCGGTTCGTGGCATGCCAGAAACCAGTCTGTGCAAACAACGAAACCCCATCCACAGGATGCAGACAGTACACAAAACCACACCCTCTCTGGTCCACAGAAAAAAACCTCTTCCCAGAACCAGTCCCTGGTGCCCCAAAGGTTGAGGGTGTTGATCTAGGGGACAATTGGAGGTTTGGAGTCTGTATCATAGCTCTAAAGAAAGAGAAAGATAGTTTCCTTCACATGAAGTGATTTGATTTTTCTAGAGCTCGCATTTCATTATATGAATATATCTTAACCTGATGAATGATCCTGGATTGATATGCAATCGTGCAGGAACTTTGTTCAGTGGCATGATTGCAGAGCACATTATGCAAGATTTAATACATAGATATTTTGTAATCTTCCAAGACTCTGGGAAGGAGATCGTTGAATCCGGCCCATCATCACCTCTAAATACTAAACTGAAAGTTTGTTTATTTTATTTAGTCTTCAAAATTGAGGTTGCTTTCCATTGATTTTGCATAGTGCCTCCGGGTTCTCTATAGACACAGATTTCGTTAGCTTGTTGAATGATTCAGGAAGAGAAAAGCTAATCTATCCATTGAAGCATGACATAGTTGCTTAGCAGTCTACCAAACATTTGACCACATTTGACTTACATTCCCATCGTTGGCAAAGTAAAATGTGACTTAAAATCTGATACAGCTGAAGAAGGTTAGGATTGCCATATCTGGGCTCAGAAATCCAGATGACCCTTGGAGCATAGCAAAAGATTAGAGGTTTTGCTATCTTTGCTGCCATCTAGTTCTCGCCTGGTTTTTGCAATTCAGCTCAGATTTGGGTAAGAAAGGCAGTTTAAAACAAACAAACCAACAAACTGTACTGTATAAATTTGGGTCACAGAAAAAAGTGAGCTTGTTATCAAAGATATTGGCAGAGGTTACTGTATATATCATCTATCAAGGTGTTGCAAAGAAAAAACTCAAACCTTGAGTTTTAACCTCTTAAATTGAATTTTATTGCACTACTTTCAGATTCACTTTCTGGAATCACAAAGTATAATTTCTGACATAGGTCTTATGGGAAACCTTTAAAAAGGATGCTCATTTCCGAGCATCGTTTGAGTCAATGACCTTCTAACCTTAGAACACTTGTGAAATCTTCTCTCCAGTCAGTAATACCAACTCTGTTATAGAACTGATTATCTGGGAGGGAACCTCTTCTAGACCAATGTGTACAGAATAAACAGATCCTTGAGAGTATTGGCAATCCCAGATAATCAAAGAAAACAGGGCTGTTAGCATCGTATGTTGGGCAGCCATAGATATAATATGTGTGTGTATGTGTGTGTGTGCATCTGTGTTTAAGAAAAAGGACTTAAAAGGCAAAGAATCTCATAAAATGTGCCTATGCTAATTTGTATGTATCCTAAACTAGCTTAGATGAGAACCCATAGTTTTAAAACCACATAAAGTATGCATTGTTCCATACAGCTCTGCTCATTTCCCCCTGCTTTACCAGGGATTTCAACACCTTACTGTAAATGTTCAAAATTACTATCTTGTCCAATTCACTTTGTTCTTCATTTTCTCTTCGTATGGTTTTTCTTTTCTTTTCTTTCTTTTCTTTCCAAAAAGGCAACTCTATCAATATTCCTCTGGCAGACTTTAGCATCCAGGATTGGACAGGTGAATGGGTGGTGAGTCTGGTTAGAGCAGTAATAATATTGACAGGTGATCATTCTATGTTATTGCTCAGGAAGATACCTGAGATTGTTTTATGTGTTAGGTAATAAAAGCTAAGCATGGTCCAAGCAGATTCATATCTTGATTAGAGTCTTCTAGAGAATTCCAGGTCTGCAGGTTAGACTAAATTTAAAAAATTATCCTGGAAGACTTCTACCAAGAAATCTACAAAATCTACAAAAATTGTCCATGTAGTCACCAAGAGACAACTTGGTTCCCAGGAACTTAACCTTTTATGGTATCAGCAGCTCCACAGACTTACTTTGGTCGTCATCAACATTTCCCCCAAAATTACTGCACTTGACTGAACATGAAATATGAACTTGTATCTTCAACTGAGATGTTTTTGTGTCCATTGTCAGTTCTACCCAGTTTCTGGCTCATTTATTATGTTTCATGTGTAATATTTAGAACCTCCTTTCTATTTCAAGACCAAACCATTCAGCTCAGAAATTTTTCAAAAGATCTCACATATATTCAAAAAGTTAACAGACAGCAGCAAAAACACACTGGCTGGATATTTACAAATTGTGAAGATCAGACATTTAAGATAAAAGCAAAATCCCCACATCTTTAAATAATAATATATGACTGGTACGAGCAATGAAATACTACTAGAGAAGAACCATTTGAACCTTTGCTTCCAGGTCTTTGCATCCTGAAATCATGGATGCTTGAATAATGAAGATTTTCAGGCAAACATTGGAATCTTGACTTGAGCAAGAGATAATTTAGAACAGTGTTCTCAATCTGGGGCCCACCATGATGTCATCATAGAGTTTCCACGAAGGCTTGAAGAAATGTTATGATTTAAATCTGGAGTTAAGTCTTGGTGATCCATGGCCATGGTCAGTGGCCACAAAAGGTATTTAAAGGGGTCCAGGTGAAGAAAAGGTTGAGAATCACTGATCTAGAAGACTTTCAACTTCTGCCATAAGCACACAAACAATAAAACATGTATTGGAAGATTTGCTGTGAGTCACTGCATTATAATGTTTGTGCATTCAATGCATCTTTGCATTCAACAAGCGCATATTAAGAAAGTAAGTCTCATTGAGGACCATATTTAACACTCCATTAGGAATGTAGGCAAGGTGGAGAAAGCCCAATCAAAATGCAAATCATAAAGGGCAATGGAAAGGGAATCTGTGGCAAATGTTTAATAACAGAAGATGACTGGCAAAACAAGAACCAATGAGTACAAACTGTACAGTGAGACCCAAACATGAACTAAGGAAGAATTTCCTGACTGTGAAAACTCTTAAGTAATGGAACAGCCTGCCTTCTCAAGATTCCTTTCGACCCTATGATTCTATAAGACAGCTGAAAAAAAAAGAGGTAGTCCTCAAGTTATAACCAGCCATTTAAAGTTACAATGGCACTGAAAAAAGTGACTTATGACCGTTTTTCATACATTTGACTGATGCAGCATCCCCATGGCCATATGATCAACACTGGAATGCTTGGCAACTGTATTTATGACAGTTACCCTGTCCTAGGGTCATGTGATCACCATTTGCAACCTTCCCAGCTGACTTCTGACAAGCAAAGTCAATAGGGGAAGCCAGATTAGGTTAATGACTGCATGATTCACTTAACAACTGTGGCAAAAAAGGTGGCAAAATGGGGCAAAACTCAATTAACATCTTCTTTGCTTAGCAACAAAAGTTGGGGGCTCAATTGGGTTCATAGGTTGAGGACTACCTACAATATGTGCATCACACTGATCATAAATCAGCTATTTGCAGAAAGCTTTGATTCAAACTAGATGTCAAAAACTATTGTGGATAAATGACTAATGCTGTTAGACTGTGTAATTCCAACAACCCCAGGAAGCACAGACAAGACAAGCAAGTGGGAAAAGTGCTAGAGACAGTGATGGAGTGAATGCTTAATTTATTCTGATTCTTATTTTTATTGTAAGTTGACTTGGAAATAGATCTTAATTAAATAGCAAAGGCTCTTTTCTGTGCTCTCTAGATGCAGTCCTTCTCTTTCTGTGCTAACATTTAGAACAATCCCTGTGCATGACAAAATCTTAATTTTAAGAATTTAATATTTCTATTTTCAAATATGCATTTAGCAGATGCAGTCAAATACTAAGTCTTGATTTTTACTGTGTAATAAGCCTTACTGAATTTCTTAACAAGCAGGATTACATACTACAGATGCCTACCCTACAAGCATATAGTGAAGAATATAGACTAGTACTTTTCTCAGATGGTAATAATTGTATTTTAGATAATAGTAGTATAAAAGATCGGGGCTGTTTTGTCAGGTATGGAGGGTGTTGAGGGCACATTTTGAGAGACTCAGAGGGGATTTTATAATTTTATATAAGTGTCAATACCGATATTTAATACACTTACGTTTCTTCATCTTCTGTTGAAAATCAGTGGAAAATTGCACTGCTGTGGTTCAGTAGTTTGCTGCCAAAATTTGACAGCATGAACTTTAGGCCTCCAGCAGCCACAAAAGAGTGGTGGGAAGTGCACACAATAGAGTACTCATCTCCACTGTGCTATAGAAGGCTATTTTCTGGTCAAGGAATTTAGCATGCTGCTTAAATTTTCACATATTCTATTTTTATCACAGAGGCAGGCATGGTTAACATAATTGCAAGGGCATGCTAATGAAGTCTCAGAAAAATGGGGTGGGGCTTTAACTACACAATTTGACCACCATCTTGATTTATTATACATCTATAGATACATACCATGCAACATACTATGCACAATAGCAGCACTGTGTTCTTGGAAGAGTCTACCAAGATTAGGTAGATCTTTAGTATACTTTTTATCTGATTATACACTGAAAATTAGTAGTTGCTACTCCTTGTAGCATCAGCAGACAAAAGTCTCATCTGCTTATTGGGATAAAGATTGGGGAGGTTCCATAAAGTTCAGATCACTGTTTCTTTGCAGTGAATAGCAGCAATCTTGTTCTTCTGGCCCACTAGTGGTGGATCTGCTGGCAGTTGGAAAAAGACAATGGAGTTCACTGGGCTTCTGCAGGCCACAAAGAGACCAGCCAAAAGCTATGTGAGATCATTGTTTCTCATATGTGAGGCAGGTATATGAGACATTTTATATCACCTGTATCCTTTAACACAGTGGTTCTCAACCTGTGGGTCGGGACCCCATTTGGGGTCGATCGACCATTTCATGGGGGTCGCCAAGCAAGGCTGTCTGCCATTTTTTTTGTCCGCCATTTTTTTCCCCTTTTCCGGCAGGTGCCTTACCTCCCTTGGGCTGGGCCAGCTGGTGGTCGGCCTGCTCCGTCTCTGCCGCTTGCCAGCTACGCCTCAGCCGGCGCAGGGGGCGGAACCACACATGCGTGGCGCTCCTGGGCAGGGAAAGTCCTCGACTTATGACCGGTTGGGTAGTCCTCGACTTACGACCGGTTTAGTCCTCGACTTATGACCGGTTTAGTCCTCGACTTACGACCGGTTTAGTCCTCGACTTACGACCGGTTGGGGTCGCGGCATTAAAAAGGTTGAGAACCACTGCTTTAACATGTTGTACGTTAATCCTCTATGACAAGAGGTTTGAAAAGTCCTAAGTTGAAAAGGAAACTTAATTTCTTCCATAGGGGATTGCATTGAGATTATTATTATTATTATTATTATTATTATTATTATTATTATTATTATTATTATTATTACTTTAATTTATACCCCGCCCTTCTCCCGAAGGACTCAGGGCGGCTTACAGGCAAATAAAAACGAAACTATACAATAAATATCTAAAAACAATTAAAATATATATTAAATTAGCCTGTTATTTACAGTTGGTCTGGAGCCATTTAAACCATCTTTGTTTATCATGTCAAGCAAAATGGGCCAATCAATAATTTAACATTAAACTCCCATGGTAAAGAATACACTCACAGTGGATAAGGAATATATTCATCAAAAAACTATCTCTGCCTAACTTGGCTGCTTTCCCAGATGTGTGAATTAATAATATGCCCATTGCTAAAGGTTTGGGGAGTTGAAATCCATGCATCTGGAGAGTGCTATAACTGCCACCGATAATATGTTTCTAATACTTTTCTAATACTTTTATAATACTTTTATAATACTTGTCAAGATAGGAAATATTCTGGTTCCTGAACTCTATCTCTTTTAGCTTGGAGAATAGCTTTATTACCTTCCAATATCCTTTTTGAAAAGTTCTTGGTGCTATCTGAGCTTGATTGTTTTCTTGCAGACATTTCATTATCCAAACTATGTAACAACATCAGTGCTAGTATTACTATTGGGTAATGAAACATCCACAAGGAAACTACCAAGTTCAGAGAGCACCAAGGACCCTTCATTTCAACCATGAGCTACAAATAGAACCTATCATCCATAATCTTTAATCATACTGGCTGAAGATGATGGGAGACATTGTTCAGCAACAAGTGTAGCACCATAAATTATTTGGGTCAAATGTAATAATGTCAATAATCTGTTAATATTTGTTATTTGCAGGCAACAGCAGTTGTCTTTACAGCTTGGACCTTATATCTGAAGTATGAACATAGTGTTATTTGGATTTCAGAGAGTGCTATCTCTGAACATCTATAATGCAATAAAAATAGAATTTTACTAGCCAAATTCCAAAGTTCCAATCATGCTGACTTTTCATGAAAATCTTTTTGCTTTACTACACTAAATGGACTTTTTAAAAAATACGTTAATGAGCATGCATGCTCTTTAGATCAGACGGTCAATGGTCTGCATTATTTTATTTTTTATCTATCATGATATTTTAATCCCATCTTATCTCCACCTGAGCTCTGTCAGTACTTCAGTTGCCCACACTGGCTGTCATCTACTTCATCCTCCGAAAAGAAAACTTACAAAATCCCTCAAAATCTTCCTTGGGAGTCATTAGTATAAAAGAGAAATGAGCAAAGAAGTAAGATTCAGCAAATATAGCAAAGTTGTCTTTACAAACACAAGGGAGAGTTGTCAAACAGAAGACAGCTTCATGAATCAATGGGCACCATTCATTTAGTTTTATAGCATTAATTTCCTACTAAGTACTTCCAGATGTTTTAATAAATAATTATTTTACAAGGTGAGAAATGCAATTGGGAAACCTGTATAGATTGCTGGGTAATTTGGATTTATAACACATTAGAATCTCGTGTGATTTTTACTTTTATTAATTAATCTGCCAGGATTGTTAATTTCTTATTCGATAATGTGTGGAACACAATTTGCATCGATCTTCACCAGCCAAATTCAGTAGGTGGAACTACTCCAACAAGGAGAGGAGCATGCAATATCTTCTTATCCCGTAAAACACAATCTCTAATTCAGCTCACTGAATTGGAAGTCTCTCATATTTGGAATAAATCCTGCCTCATCCCCTTGTCATGCTCCTGTCATTCCAACAGTGCTGCCTGCAAGACAAAACTAGTTTAGTATAAAATACAAAAACTTCCAGTAGCAGGTTGTGAATGGAGAACCAGATTTTTTTCTCTCCATATATTGCCATACATAGGAGCACATCATACTCTGCTGCTTTTGTTTTGGAAAGGAACAAAAGCAAAGTTCTTGAACAGAAGTGATGCCCCCTGCAAAGCAATTGGAATAATTGACAGGATTTCTGGGTGTACCTCATTTCTTCTTCATTTTTGGTAAATACAATTGGAAGAATGCTTCACAATAACTATATGAAGGGAAAGTCATCAAAAGTGCACTGTGGAACAGTGTCTAAAATTCAGTTTGTGCAATGAATGCCACCCACATATCCTGCCCCATGGCTTTTGACACCACAAAATATTTTGTAATTCCTGTGTCCTCTGTAACCTTGGCAGCCTGGCTGCTTCTGAACTGTTTAGCACTTTTTGCCTTGCCATTCCACATAAAGAAATACATTGTTCTCTCGGTTTATGTCCTGAATAAAGCGTTGGCTGACCTCTTGAAGTTTCTGGTGCTGCTCTTCTGGATCAGCTACAATTACCACAAGCACAACTAGGCTATAAGCTAAGGGACCTATGTGGAGCTCTTCTTCATAACCTTCTGTGCCAAGAACAACTTCATGTGTCTCATTGCCATGGAATGTTACATCAGACTTGTTTATCAGTTTGATTGCCATGGAATATATACAGTGCATACCACCATCAAGGTTATCACTTCTGCTTGGCTTCTGGAGGCCATTTTCTGTGTTCTTGCCACCCAGTCTCAAGTAATCTTGTCCACCATAATGGATAGAATATACATCTGATCATCAAATAAAAGCATACCTCTGTCAGAATCTTAAACAATAGGTCAAAAATGCATAGACTAAGCATTCTATATTAAATAGCTGCAGAATGCAGTATGAGGCACCAGACCTGGCATGTAAGCTGAAAGGAAACAAGAAAAATGGAACATCCATGAGTCTTCCTATTAAAATGTTATTATTTCAGACATGTATAACTTTTTTTGCCAAGTTGAAGATTGCACTTTGCCTTTGATGGCATGCCAGAAATGGCATTCCAAAAAGTAAGAAAAGCAAATAATAATAATAATAATAATAATAATAATAATAATAATAATAATAATAACAACAACAACAACAACAACAAAAATAACAACAACAACAACAATAATAGTGCGTAGGGCAGGACAACAACTGAATTGGATGTCATTTAAATATAAATTAAATTAAAATAGCATTTTAATTAATTACATTCTTTTTCTTCCGTGTCTAGATCAAACTTTAAGCTGCCAGAATGAAGCCACCTTATTGGCTTTGTTGTTGGCCAAAAATAAGTCATTATTGGTATAATGTGTCTGGTAGTAGCTGGCATACCAGCAGATGGGCCAGGCTCTGTGTGTCTCTCCACATTCACACAGCATGTGGTTATTGGCTAAGAGCTTCCACTTAAGCATATTGGTTTTACATTTAGGCACTCCAACTCTCAACCTATTCAGAGTTCTCCAAGTACTATAAAGGAGAGCAGATCCTTCAGCCATATTCTCCTTTAATGTTATTCCTTGCTCGATGGTCTCCTTCCTCCATCTTTTATTTCGATTTTGTTCTTGTGTGCCCTCAAGAATCTTTGTTCTTGCCATAAAGCTGTTCCTAGATCTAAGTTGGCAGGCTGAGGGCATATATTAATTACACTTAACTTTATTTATTCTATTGGGTTTCTCTGCCACTTGACTGTTCTCAACTCTGAGAGTTGCACCCTATATTATTTCTCATGTATTTAATTGTTTCCTGTCTGTGTCCTCTTAAAAGCTACAATGCAATAGCAACTACTGAAATCAACACTTTAGGACAATGGCCGCCAACCTTTTGGGCACCAGGGACCGGTGTCAACTGTCTAGTTGGCATTTCCAGAAAAAGAAACTCCTGGGACATGATTTTGCCAAGAGTATAATACTTTACTGAAAATTTACATTGGCACAGAAGAAAGCAAAATCAGCTCTGGTTTTGCCACTTGAAGGCTTGCTTAGTTACTGTAAATGATAGACTCCCTCACCCACACCCATCAGGTGTTCACATTTTCCAATAGTGATATTTTTTCTTGTTATGAAAACAGTCCACTTCTCCTTCAAGTGGCCTTGGCTGTCAGTTTGCATTCCATTGTCAAGATATGAGCAAAAGAGAAAATTTAGGTGAAAAGGCGAATCAGTCTTGACAACCAGTCCTGTGGAAAGAGGTTTCCCATGGACCAGAGGGGACATGGTTTCATTTACTGCCGGCATCCTGTGGATGGGGCTTCACTTGTTTGCATAGCCCGGCTTCTGGCATGCCGTGGACTGGTGCCAGTCCACATGACGGGGATTGGGGACCCCTGCCTTAGGGACATTATGTGGCCCTGAGATTTTAAGGATCTTGAGGCCACAGACAGGCCTGGTGATCTCAACATCCCTGCAGCCACATATATCCCTTGACCTTAAGGTCCTCAAGGAATTCTGGTTTAATCTTAACCAAGATGTGAAGATGGAAATTGATGGACTTGTGTAGAGTTTCTGACCTGTTGACCCACCTAATGGTAGGGCTATTTGCATATTGTTGGAACCCAGGAATTCAGGATGATGGCTTTGTAAACATCTTAAACTAAACAATAAAAGAAGGCCTATGTACTTACATGTACATATAAATATACATGTAAAGAGGTATTTATTTATATTCCATGAATGCTTAGGGTAAAGAGATTAATAGCACAGCAATTCTAAGGCAGGCTTTAAATTGAGCACTTCCAAGATTCCAGATAACTAAGTGAGAAGCCACAAAGCATAAAGTTTCTATTTGTGTTTGAAGCTTTGAAGCAGGGTACCTCCATCCACATAAATGTGAAATGGGGACTGATTTTTGAAATTAAAAAGAATTAAGAAAACCCATCTGAAAAAACAAATGAATATAATGCAATTTCACAGGAGATATCTTGCCTTTTCCCTTCTCTTTCCTTCTCAAATCCAAGTTGCTTGTCATTTGTTTGTTTTCCAAATACTACAAACTAAATATTCTGGGGGCAAGAATCTCTACATAAAAGAAAATAATTTCAAATATATAAATAATAAATTTAAATAATATATAAATAATCATTCAGTTTTAACTGAAATGAGATGGCTATCTCCCTTCACAATCAAGTATCAAAAAGTAAAAATAAAATGTGATTTCCTAGAAAAACAACAACCCAGAAACAAGAAAGGATGGGCACATCTCAAGGGGCAGACAGTGCACAGCATCCAGGCTACCAGAAAAGGACATTCTGTATCCATTATGCTTCCATTATGCCATGATGGTGCAGTGGTTAGAATGCAGTATTGCTGGTTCAAGGTTGACTCAACTTTCCATCCTTTACCCGTGTTAGTAAAATGAGGACCCAAATTGTTGAGGGCAACATACTGTAAGTTGCTTAGAGAGGGCTGTAAAGCATTGTGAAGTAGTATATAAGTCTAAGTGCTATTGTTGTTGCTATTAATTGGATCTGTCATCCCACCAATATGCATTCCGCACCAGTTTTCTTTTGTGAATCTGACCCTCTTATTCCAGTTTCTATCTCTTAGTGTGCTCTCTGTCTTTCTCTGTTTCCTTTACGTTTTAGAAGAATTCAGTGAAAAAAGTTGATCCAGCAACTTTGCTATCCAACATCATCTGGACCCTTCTCTATAAAGTCATCCCCCCCACCTCCTGAACTATGAATGGCCCCTGCCTTGTTGGTTTTCCAAAAGTTCCTGAAGGCATGGTTTTGTTAATGGGCCTGGGGACCACGAATGGAAACAGAGCTGATTAAGTAGTTGATTTGATTGCATTGTTGCTGTCATGGGTGGTGGCGGGGGGCAAAGGTTTTATGTTGTGGATTTTAATGTTGTAAGCTGTTCAGAATCACCTGTTTGCGATTTGAGCAGCCAGATAGATTTGTTTAATAATCAAATAAAAATGAAAAAATCTCCATTTAGCCAGAGTGTCCCTAGTTGGAGACTAAAATGACAAAACATGATTATAAAAATCATGAGCAGTATTTAAATCCCCACTGAATTGCTTAAGACTGTATTTATATACTCACTATCTTAATCTGACTGGCCTCATGTTCATATCCTTGCTGTAGTATCTGCAAGGAATCCATTTGGATGTACAACAGTCTTCTCTATCTCAGATTCTTCACAAATATTAGAGATGCAATTCCCAGAGTTGAGTCCTCTGTACCTATGGATGGCACCATGTTGGGGAAACAAATTCTGATCATTGATGTTTCCCAAATATGTCAAACCTACAGCTTTCCAGGCTTTGTGTTGAAGCTGAATATGACAGAGCTGAGGACTGGTGATGCGAACAGGGAGATACTGCCTACTTTTTTTTCCTGTGAGTTATTTTATTTGTCAATTATACACTACCTCAATCACAAAGTGACCCTAGGAGGCTTAGATACTTGTCTGTAAGGCCAGTTAGTGCCTGATGGTGTAATTAAGAGGACTAGAAAATTATGTTGTCTGAAATTAAGGATGTTATCTTTCAGCTGTAATGTTTTATTATACCACCCAGATTCCTTCCTTGGGGCACATGGGCAGTTCAAATTTGTGGAAAATAAATAACAGATAGGGAAATGGAGAAGAAAGCTCATGTTATGAGCTTTATAATTGGCTCAATGGATATATATTAAGTGTTCTGCAATGGATTGACTTCTCTTCTAGTATCTGGTTGTTCTGGATCCTTGATTTCTCCTATGGAAAATGAAAGGATCTCAGACCTTGTTGAACCGTGAAGGAGGTTTACTACCGCCACCTAGAGTAGGAGTTGAAAATGTAGCATGTTACTCCTATTTACACCTGTTGCTATTTACTGGAGGACCTGGCAGCAACCGTATTTATTGTGTCAGTTTCTCTGGCAAACAAACAAACAAATGAACGAATGAACGAAATGGTGCACATCAGCGTATTTACAAGTTATGGTGAAAAAAGTCAAGATGGCAGTCACAACGGTGTTATCACAGCTACGCCTTATTCTAAGTCCTTCATACATAAAAGTGGAGCTTTCATCATATTGCATTCACACCTGGTGTATAGCTGAAAATATATATGAACATATATAACATATGAAGAACGGTTGCAGGCATTGTATATGTCTAGTCTAGTAAAAAGAAGGACTAGGGGTGACATGAGATAGCATTGTTCTAATATTTGAGAAGCTGCCACAAAGTAGAAAGGGTCAACTCATTTTCCAAAGCACCAGAAGGCAAGGCAAGAAACAATGGATGGAAACTAATCAAGGAGAGAAGTAAGCTAGAACTAAGGAGAAATATCTTAACAGTGAGAACAATTAACCCGTGGAACAGCTTGCCTTTAGAAGTTGTTGGTGCTCTGTCACTGGAGACTTTTAAGAAGAGACTGGACAGCCACTTGTCTGGAATGGTGTAAGTTCTCCTACTTGAGCAGGGGGACTAGAAGACTTCCAAGATTCTTTCCATTATTCTGTTATATTCTGATGTGGCTCCAGTAACCCAGATCATCTCTTACTCAAGTGGGTTAGTGGGTTAGTCAGTGCTATTCCAGTAGAATACTTATTCCAGGAAGCAACATCTTTTACTCTGCCCATTCATGCAGCAATGGTATATTAAAATGACCTTGGGGAACAGAAGTAAGAGCTGCAGATTAGACAAATTTTCTGGAGAATAAAAGGAAAGTAGGGAAGGAATAACTTTTAGTCTTGCAAGATTCTGTTGAAGTAACTTTACAATAAAGATAGAGTTAGTGCTCAGATTTGTGCTTTTTGTCTGGACTACCTCAAAGGGCTAACAAAAGTGCTGGTGGCTTAAATCTATGTCAGTTCTAGCAAACCTAGACATGGATGCAGAATTAGATCAGTTCTATATATCTCCTGTTGCTTTCTCTATTTTACTCATTATAAGTCTGTACTTTCATCAAATCTTGGTCTTTCCCAAAATTGTGTGAAAATTGCTCAAATGAATCCACACAATTCTCAAAATTCTGAATAGTGTTAGCATTTTTCTTATAGCTGGTTGCTTGGGATAGGTTAACCAAAGTGTCATCTTTCTCAGGTGTACTTGGGAGAATGCTAAAATAATTTTTGGAAACTCTTGGTTAATGAGATGAAGGGGGACCTGCCATGGGATATGAAGTCTGATCATCAAGAAAGACAAGGGGTGATATGATAGCAGTGTTCCAATATCTCAGGAGTTGCCACAAAGAAGAGGGAGTCAAGCTATTCTCCAAAGCATCTGAAAGCAGGATAAGACGCAACAGATGGAAACTAACCAAAAAGAGAACCAACCTAGAACTAAGGAAAATTTTTCTGACAGTTAGAACATTTAATCAGTGGAACAACCTCCCTCCAGAAGCTGTGAATGCTCCAACACTGGAAGTTTTTGAAAAGAGACTGAACAGCCATTTGTCTTAAATGGTATAGGGTTTCCTGCCTGAGCAGGGGTTGGAATAGATGACCTCCAAGGTCCCTTCCAACTTCATCATCATCATCATCATCATCATTATTATTATTATTATTATTATTATTATTATTATTATTATTATTATTATTATTATTATTATTATTATTATTATTATTATTATTATTATTATTATGCTAGCTGGCACCTGGGAAAATCTCAAGGGTGGGCAGGACACAGCAAAACAGCCAAGTTGCAATGCTCATATGGAAAGGATAGGACTTTGATGGAACTGTTGTGGATGCCATCTTGACTTTTTGATTACTCCTTCCCTGTGGAAGATTTTCTGTATTTTCTGCTTTTCCATTTTTAAGACATTTCAGTGGTTTGAAAGATTACAGCGGCACCTATTGTTCTTTGTTTTTTTGTTTTTTTATGGTGAAACTGAGGAAACTCGCTTTTACACTTGGCTTTGCCTTTTAAAAATATATGCTATAAAAGAGTACTGCATATTACTTGGAGAATACTTCACTCATGGGTGGTTTTCAAAAGCAGTTTAACAAGCAAGGATGTAGGTTATCCCAGCACCAAAGAAGTCCGGTGAGGAGAAGGGCGGGGTATAAATTAAATTATTATTATTATTATAAATGAATGAAGCCTGCTTGCCTTCATGTAAAAATATTCACAATATTATGATCATAATATTTTTAATCACCTATATTAACAGAAGGTTAATCTGAGCACAGGACTTCTTTAACCAAAAGTCACTTGATAGGGCTGGATAAATGCGGACAGACAATCTAATCATATCAGGAGCATTATCCTTCTAATTCAACACTAACTCTGAGAAGGATTGTAGGGCACCTAATACCTCTCATAGGTGTAAATGCAGCTGGTTTCAAATCTTTTAAGTTACTCGTGAGATAAATAAACTCTTTTGTGGCTTGTTTATTTATTTCATACCTAGCATTCATTCTTGAAATTTGCCCTCTGCTAAAATGACTTCAAATGTGATTTTCTTTAAAAATGTGGAGCTTGCCAACATTTCACAAAATGACTCCTATGCAATGGAAAAGTAACGGCTGGGACCATAATTCTGAAAGTCTTTCATTCATGGTTCAGAGCCTTGGACACAGCACAGAAGACTGTTGCAGTTGGCAGTTTTTTCAAGACCAGGTGCCATTAAAAGATTTTGACTGAGGGCTCAGGCGCACCCCTTCCCCATATACACACATTAGCAGCTCGCCACAAAGTCTTGCAAGATTTTAGGTGAAAATGGCAAACTGCTGCAAAATTTGTCAACCTTGTAACATTTTGACCTTTTCCTAAATCACATTTGGCCTTTGGTTTTTTTGGGTTTTTTTTAGACATGGTGACCCTTTGGAAGGGGGTTACATGGACTATGCTCAAGGAATGCATAGATAAGTTGTCTAACAAGAGGACAGCACAGAGGTCCATTTCAATGGTCTTCTTAAAAATGAAAATCCAGGAACTGAGATTTCTGCATTGAAGAAATTTTAAAATGTGTCATGTGTGGTTCCATCCTGACAACACATACAAACAAATACAATGCCCCTGCATTACAAGTCACCTGTTTTCAGTAAGTTGCCTCACTGGGGAAAAGTCCTGTTTATCAAAGGCTGCATAAAATCTGTGTTTGATAGTTGACATGTAGTATGCTTTGTTTGTTTGGAAGAAAATGCTGTTTCTTAAGTTTGCCTGGCAAGAGGCCTAGTTTAAAATGCCTTTGTTCTCCCAAATTACACTCCTGCTTACAAGAAACAATTCTCAGTACAAATTCCTTCATAACAATTTTTTTATACCAGGGAGCGTTTTTGAGTTTATGATGGTTATCCTTATTGATCTCATCAACACCAGCATCAACAGCAGCAGCAGCAACAATTGATATCGTCGCTTTTTGCCTCAGTGGTCTTTCTGAATGTAATAAATTTTATTAATTTATGGCCAGAGATCCCAAATTATGTGCACAGAAAATAAACAATTTATGGGAAGAAATTAAAACTAATATTCTAATACCTTAACAAAGAAATCAATCAACATGCAATCAATATAAAAGTGAGGCCAAAACTGTGTAAAATTGTGATCAAGTAGAACTTTTCTACATTCTTGGAGATTTCAGATAAAGAATCAGCAAGAAAAAAAAATCAAATTACATGAGTTAAGAAAGAGGATGAGACTTCTGTATATCAAGCACCACAAGAGGAGCAATGAAGTAAGACATAGGTTGGAAATTCACCATCAAATCTAAGGCATTGAACCTTCTTAATGTGAGTGGTCTTCTGTAAATATATTGTGTGGGCCTTCTGAATGACAGAGAGTTATGTTTCATAATCTAGAATAAAATGAATTTAAAAACTAGAGCTATATAGTACTTGAGATCTTATTCCAAAAAGATATTTCAGAATATGCTGTGACATGAATGTAGTACCTATCTGCACCAGGAATGGTCAACTGCTACATGAGTGTATAGAAGGTATCTGAATTCTAGGATCTAAATAAGAAGCAGTAATGTCACAATAATTTGAATAATCATAAGGAATATATGCCAGTGATTATATTTTAGGCAAATATTTGTACTTATATTAAGGAGCCATGGTTGCGCAGTGGTTAGAATGCAGCATTGCAGGCTAACTTTGTCCACAATCAGGAGTTCGATCCTGACCAGCTCAAGATTGACTCAGTCTTCTAGCCTTCCGAGATCAATAAAATGGGGATCCAGACAATTGGGGGCAATATGCTGACTCTGTAAACCACTTAGAGAGGGCTGTATGAAGCAGTATATAAGTCGAAGTTCTATTGCTATTGCTATATTAGGTAGCAGTAGTATTTATTAGCATGTATCATTTGTTCCACTTTTCTTACTGAAGCACAAAAACACCCAGTTCTTTTCCCACAACAATCCTTATAGATAGGTTGGACTGAAACTTAGTGACTGGCCCCAAATCATCCACTGATCTCAGCGAATCTATAATAATATTACAGTATAAAGCAGCTTTCTCCAACCACTGAGAGCGATATTCCTTGAGACAAGTTAGAAATTTTATAGATAAATACATAAATCTAGAATCTTTCAGACATATTTGACTTAGAGTTCTCAGGCAGTTGAAAGACAATTGCAATTAGAAGGTCTCATTTTGAAGAAAGGTAGTGAAAATATATCTGTTTCTTGTATTCACAAAGTGTTCACTTTTGCATGTTTTTATAAATGCATTTTTCCTATAAATTGGTTGAAATAAAGTGTGGATGATAAGCTACAGTGAATTTTTCCATGGGACCTTGACCCACATCTGATTTTCAGGTTGTATCTGTTAGTCCAGGAGTATCAAACTCAATTTCATTGAGGGCCGCATCAGCATTGCAGTTGCCCTCAGGGGGCTGGGTGGGTGTGGTCAGGATGGGTCCGGCCTACTGGGTGGGCATGGATGGAGTGGGTGTGGCCTACTGGGTGGGCATGGCCAATTCTACATCGTTCGCGTCAAGGGTGCCTGGGGGGGCCTGGGCAGGAGTGGGACAGATCTGAGGGTCTCTGGCAGAAGAGGGTGGGACCAGGGCAAGTGCCAAGGCATGGTCCACTTGAGGAGCCTCACTGTTCCTCTCAGGCCATGCAGGGGGGGCTGGATGGTGGTGTGGGCTGCCCGGAGCCCTGGGCAGCAGAGCTCAAACGTCCAGCCTGGCCCTTGAGCACCCACGGCACCAAGCCCAGCCCCACTTCCCCAAGTGGGCTCCCAGCTGCACTTACCTTCTCCTCAAGGATGCTGCTCTTTGCTTGCTCTCCTTAGCCAGGTTGCTCATGATGAGTATGAGGGCAAAGTCAGAGGGAGGCCCATTCCCTCTCCATGGGAGGAGACCCGGCTTTGTATCCAAAGCTTCCTTAGCAATAGGGAGACCCCCAGGATAGGCCAGGAGGAGGGGGCAAGGGGATGGTGAAAGGGCAGCAGGGCAGGACTAAGGCAGGACTTCCCTCAGACCCTTCCACTTCTTCTTTCCTTCTTTCCTGTCTTCCTTCCTAAGTACAGAGTGGTGGGAAAATATTTGAGATGAAGGAGGGAGAAAAACAGGCAAAAAATGCAGCTGGGGAGGTGTCACCCTTTGTGAGGAATGAAGAAATGCACCATCGCGTGGAAGTGGCCAGCACATGGCCCTCACCTACTTCACATATCTGGCTTGGTGGGCTCTGGGGGAGGGGATGCCATGAGCAGCATGAGAGTCAACGTTACCTGCACAATTCTGTCCAGCCCCCAGCCTGCCTGGTCTTGGCAGGCAGTGAGGCGCTCTCCTCACAGTGCCAAGAGGTTGAGCCGTGAGGTGCAAAGCTCACCAGCTTTGCACCTTGCTGCTGCTGCAACTGGGAAGGCTGGGGGCTAGGCAGCATTGCACTTCTCATCAGTTTCGCACCACCCGGCTCAGCCTCACGACGCTGTGAGGAGAGCGCCCTGCTGCCTGCCTAAACCTCTACCCAAAGCCCATCAAGCTGGATATGTGAAGTAGGCAAGGGCCATTTGCTGGCCACTTCCAAGCGATGGTGCATTTCTTCATTCCTCATAAAGGGTGACACCTCCCCAGCATGCACCCAGGGGGCGGGGGCGACGCGGCAGGGCTGGTTCCTCGCTGTTTCCAGACAGCCTTGTGGAGCTGAGACTGAATGCGTTTCAGCATAGATGGCCACCACAAAATTGTACATTGGCTCTTGACCGGCCTGGGCCAGGGCCAATGCAGTGGGGGCCGTTCCCTCACTGTTTCCAGGATGGCTTCGCGGGCCACATGAAACCACTTCGCGGGCCGCATCCGGCCCCTGGGCCTTGTGTTTGAAATGTCTGTGTTAGTCCTTCCTTCAATAACAAATGGTGCAAAATAGCCACCATATATATTTTGGTATTGACATTCCTTTTTGCCTTATATGGAACTAATGGTGCTACTTCAGCTGGAAAAGTGGGGTAAGGTAAATAATAATCAAGGACAGTGCTTTTTTTGAAAGAAAAAAAAAGGTGCCGGAACTCACACACATTATACAACCCGCCTTGCCTACCCTACAAGGTTCCATACAAAAAAGGTGCCGGAACTCCGTTCTGGGCGTTCTATGACAAAAAAAGCCCTGATCAAGGATGACACATATGAGACAAGCATTTATCATTGCAATAGACCTCTCTCAGAACAGAGATTTTTTTTTCCCCTGGCTGTAACTGGCTAATGGAATTACGACTTTCTAGCAGTCATCTCTCAACAATAACTTTAGAATCATTTGTCTCACTTAATCTGAAATGCAATTCTGGGGTACATTTTGTTCTCAAAATCACATTGACATTAATGAAAAAAGAAAGCTTTCTTTGTTTTAAAAGGGTTGGGCAAATTTAACATCAGTCTGCACATAAAAAGAAACCTGACAGCTGGCTTCTGACACATTTTACAAATTATTATTTTGTATATTTCCACCGCTTCCAAGGGCCAAGAACCAGTCTTGCATTTTGCTTTCTTCGTATATGAACTTTCTGCCTGTTAAAAAGAGGAAGCCAAGTAAGCAGCAGGAGGTCTGAGGCTCTAATGGCTTTTGATTTTCTTCCCTCTGTCAGTATACTAGATAAGTGTCCTAGGAATTTGTCTTTTGTCTAGGACTTCTGCAATCATTTCACCTGTGGAGAAGGCGGTGTCACAAAAATCAAGGTAGCATCTGAGATCATTTTAACCACCATCTTGATTTTCTTCCCAGCCTCCCACAGAGAAGACCTACCTTATGAGTCTCAAAATTACTAACACACAAGGGCCCAATTGGAGGGGGTTTCTCATTTATTCAAGGGAGGAGCAGACTCTGAAACATACCTTATCTTCAATTTAATTGTGGAGCTGTTGCTCTACCATGTAGTTAAGGAGCTCAGCTTCAGTTTTAACAGTTAGTTATTTAAACATTAATGACATGCTTGAGAACAGAGGGAAGGATTGAGAGGAATATTGAAGTTAGAGACACATGTAGAAGAACGGAAGAGAAAAACCAGGTATTAATTTGGGTATGTTCACTCCAGGAAAAAGGGGAAAGGCAGAAGATAGAATGCTTTTTAACATTCCATATTCTGATAGGAAAACAAGTTTTTTCCTCCCAAATAATTACCTGTGGATTGGTGTTTGTGTTGAGGCTGGGGTGTATCTAACATTTACTGGCATGAATAGAAGAAAAATCTCAAACAAAAGAATTAGTAAGAAGTGCAAATAGATTGAAAGAGTAGCTCTTGCTTGCAAGAGACTCCTTCACTGATAAATTTAAATCTTTTTTGCAAGACAAAATAAGGCATTTCTTTCTCTTTTCTTTCCTCTTTTCTGCAGTTAACACTTCTCATTTTAATCAAGTTTGGCTTTCCATTCTTTTGCCATTCTAGTGCAGCGATTTCTTTTTATTACCTTTTTTCTCACAGAATCACGAAGTTGGAAGCAACCTTAGTGATTATCTATTGTAGTCCAAGTCCTCTGAGCATTTCTGACAGATGACTGTCCAGCCTGTTTCAAGTGACTCAAGCAGATCCCGCCCTAATTCACTGAACTAAGAAAGAAGCAAAGGTACAGCACACTTGCAAAATTCTTTATTATAGTTAATCTCAATAATGTAGTTTTAGCCTTTCTGCAGAAATGATTTCCTGATGTGATCCAGCTACTAGAGCTGACATCAGCTTCACAACTGATTTTGCAGTATTTTTTCTTCCTCCTTATTCTTCAGCAAATCAGGAGATTTCTGCTTGGTCCCTGATCTACTATCTTGCTGTTTTGGACTTAAAAAGCCTTTAGCCCTTTTTGCCTTGGCAAGTTTCCTGAACATCTCCATCAAGATAATCTTCCTCATTCTGTACACAATCAGTGGAACAGCATAGAGTGAAGAAAATGTAAAGGGTTATTATTACTTTAATGTGTATGTACGTGTATGCATATGTATGCATGCATTTTGATGCTTTAGTTTATACACACACACACACACACACACACACATACGGTACACACATAAGTTTATATGTATGTAAAGTCAGACTGGATTACTCTGGACTACTCTGGACTCTACTTTACCAAGCTCTGGATAGGTTGTGAAGCATTGAGTAGTTTCTGTACCCCCTTATTATAAAGGCTTGACTCAGACATTTTTTTCCTTATTTGAATTATAACAAGATTTATTTCTGTACCTCATTGTCTTGTCATTGTTTTTTCCTTGTGAAACAGGAGATTAGTTGTTTCCCAAATTGCAACACATGGGCGTAAAATCCCATACAGCAAAGCCTTATGAACTATTGCGAGGTTCTCCCAATTAGGTGGACTATATCAAATATTTATATTTTTCCTTAACTTTAACTGTGTTTTCACATTTTGCTGCTTAGAGTTGACTATAATTGAAGAGACATACAGACCTAAGTAATTTGCCTAAAGCCTGCAATTGATATTAGAGTTAATTAATGAACTCAGGTATTCCTAGATTTTTCTTTGTGATCTTGGGTCTGTAAGTCCTATCAATGGAATAGAATGGAATGGAATGGAAAGGAAAGGAAAGGAAAGGAAAAGCTTTTTCTATTCTTGAGAAAATTGGAAAACTTACAAGTGTATCCTCAAATTCTCCAAACTTTGGAATTCAAATTAAATTAGTGTATACAAATGTTCAGTACACTAACATAGACTAAACTGAGTTTTGAAATTTGGCTTACAAATTTTTTATTGGAAGACCTATAGATTTCTCCTGCCCCCCTATTCCACCCCACCCCCCCATTAAATCAAAGATTGGTTCAGCAACATTCACTTAAAGAGAAGAGCACCAGCTACTGAATTAGAGGAATACTCTGGAGTTTTTCTTGGACAGCTTTCATCCAAGGAGTCAATTAGTCTCACCCTTTATCATTTATGATGTCTGGTGAGATCATTGTCTGATCTTGTGGCTACAGTCTAGATAGGAAGACTCAGTATTTAATTATGGTGTGTAGTTAAATGCTAATTGGAAAATAAACCTTTTTAAATACCATAATGTTAGCCTAATATCCATAGAGTTACATTTTTGTTCAAGGTTTATCCATACTTGGGATATATTAAAGATTACTATGCCTGTGCTGTAAAATTGAAAGTCAAGCTAATTTTTCACACTTAATTATAATACAATTGCACAAATATGTAGTCTTCATACTTCCCTTAATAGCAGTTATTTAAATATAGTTCACACCTCTATATGCCCAGTTCATGGAAGGGAAATTAACATTGTGCTTGCCCCGTAGCTGGTGTCAGATGTTTGAATACTGAATAGAATACTAATATTCTGAAAGGGAAAATCACAGAGTGATGACATCCCAGCATACTCAAAGGTTAGCTGTATGTTTGCCAGTTTTATTTGTTTCCCTTTTTGACTTGTTTGTTTTGGGAGCTGATAATGTTTTTGGTTTCCTCAGATTTCTAGTTGTACTATTTTTTTCAGTTTAACTGTTCTTTTATTTTTTTCTTTAGTATATAGCTTATTAAAACAACAGGTTAGATTTGTTCTTGTGAAATGTACAGTTTATTATTTAATAATTTATTATTAAATAGTCTACATTTATTTGCTATTAATTGGTTTCTTAATCTATTTGTGATCCTTTAAAACCCACTATGAATTGTTTTAAAAGTTATCAGTGGACTGTAGGTCCTATAGGTTCTGGATTATCAAACATACTTTGAAGAATCCACGCAGAATCAGCAATATGCTTGTTCTGTAATCAACACTATATTTTGAGGGGACAGAATTTTCAGCTGTTCCAAACGTGAGTGAATTCAGGGCTGTGTTTTTCCATCTCCTCAGATTATTTACTAGGCAAAATGGTTTCTCCATGAACATCCATTGAATATCCTTTGCTGTATAATTTCATGCAGCACTTAGAGTTCCTCTCTTATCTGATAGCTTTTGAGCTTTTAGTCTTGCCCCAAATACTTTTATCTGGAGTCACTATCAATTTAGGGTCAGCAAATCAGAATTTCCCTGTTCCCTGTTGCTTTGGCACATCCCCTCCCACAAGTTGCTTCTATCCAGTTTGTGCATTCATCTGTGTTTTCAAAAAATGAAATTTCGTATTCCAATTCTTACAATTCTCATAAATATATTCTTTAAATGGTATTCTTCATCACAATACACAATGCATCACAATACACTATTTTAGAATGTGGGTTACTATATATATTTTAAGAGAGCTGATAATTTTCATAATATTTGATAAAGGTGAATGATGTGAATTACTGAATTCTGATTCTCTTACTTGTCCAGGAGAAACTCATTTTGAAATACACAAGTAACTCAAATATATCTATGCCAATGCAATGTGCTCCTGTTTGACGCACATTGTACTTTAAATTTCTGTGAGTGGAATATATTAGATGGAAAGAAAACTTTGGGCGTAAAATATTGATTCTAGACAATCACTTACGTAGATACAGTTGTGTCTTTGATTTTTTGTAGGTATGTGTTTGATGCATTCCTATGAAATACCTCATCAGTTTTGAAAACCATCCTACAGTAAGTCTAGAAAGCAGTGACTATAGAATTTTGGGGAATTCTTTTGACTGTGCATTTTTCCATTGAGTGAGCAAACTAAAATATACTAAAAATTAGGAAAGAAAGAAGAAATTACTACATCCATATTTTAGATAGCTATACTGTTTCTATATTGTAAACTTGTAAAAGAGCATGGCATACATACAAATGTTGAAATCCAGTTTTTTACGAATTGTGCTTCACAGTTTGCAATTCAAAAACTAGATATACAATTTCTCATATTTAAGCCATGATGAACTCAAATCTTATTATGGAAAATTTGCTTTATACATAATGTATAAACTGATATGAAAATAGACTAAAAAGAGCTTGCAGTTAGTAAAATAAAAAACTGAGCAAATATGTTCTATATTGAATGATTTCCAGGACTTTAAGATTTTTGATCCAAATCCAGATTAAGTTTGGAAAAGTATAGATGAGGCTTTTTTTTTCTTCAGTAGCTGCAATAGGAACTGAACCACCAGCACTTTTGACTGTATTCCAGCACCAATTATAGAATAATAGAAATTAGAGATGGAAAAACATATTAGATCATGCAGTCCATGTCTTTTGTCAATGGATGCATGCTTTCCAGAGCCTGCCTTGTTTTAAAAATTCTGCTAAATCAGTTTCCATAATTTCCCTACGGGAATAGCTCCACATAATAATGAATCTTCCTGTTGAGAAGTCATTTTAAATACACGTAAGCCATGCTGTTGTTTCATCTTTCTTCATCAATTATTACCTTTTTGACACTGAACCATTAAAATTGAAAACACTTAGCAGAATTGAATTCTCACAGGAAGAAATAGTCCCAATAGGAGATAATGCCATGATAATACATGAAATATTACTGCTACCTTGCAAATACAGCACTCTTTACAAACAACTTCAGACATGATTAACCTAATCCTTTGAAATCATCCCTAATGGTCATCTGACCTATGGTAGCTAAAGTGGCTTCAGTAGAAGTGCCAATTTGTTCAGGTTGGTGGTGACATTTGGCTATTTTGTGAGCATGTGGGCGCCCATGAAAAATGGCTGCCCTGAGGAAGGAATTAGGGTGTCATAAAATCAAGGAGGGCATAGATGGATATTTAGAATTAGATATTTAAAAACTGCACTCCAGTAGAAGTTTATGGAGGGACTTTTAGAGTTTTATTCATAGTCTTTAGTCTACATAGTCTACATAAGAATTTGAGATCACAAAGGACCCCGCCATATTTTTTAACCCCATCCCAGGCATCAGCCTCTCTTCCTTCTTAATATATTATTCTGAAAACCAAAAGGAGTACTGTAAAGCACTGTGTATGGGAGAAGATAGATACATGCTCTGAAGAATTACATTCCCAGTAATTACTTTGGAGTAGCCCCCTGCTCTGATACTTCAGGTGAATGGCACCTCAAGTTAGCTGCTCAGAGTTGTTGGGAGTTGGGTAGAATACAAATTAAATCAATCAATCAAGGATTCAGGCTCAGCTGTTTATGTTGTTACATATATTTGAGCAATGATATGTTCTACAGAAACTGGATTCTGGCAATTTAACGTTTTTCAGGCCTGTATTTTGTTTTATTGCATTTAATTTCTCTCACCCTTCCCCTATTCCCAAACTTAATGTTGAGGATTTTTTGTTCCCCGCAGGAAATTAGCAAGGTTCTGCCAAATTCTGTTCATGAATCTTCCATTAACTTCACTTCTTGAAAAAAGTTAATGTAACAAAGTTCTTTCAGTTTAGCAAATTTGTCTATTTGAGACAGGGCAAGTGCTAGGTTCTCAATGAGATGCCAAATTATATCTTTTGTTCTTTAAAAAAATGAATTGGAGAAGATCAGCTAAATGACAGAGATGAATATATGCAACATCATATATTTAGTAGAAGGAAAGAAAAAAAATTAAGAGTAGGGATAATGGGAAGGAAAGAAAGGGGTTTGAGGCTGTTTTAGAGAATAATTTACTTCTTGAAGGAGGTGCAAGATTTTCTGTGAGGAATCTAAAAGCGTGGTGTTAAGAAGGAATAAAAATAGGCATATGCCTCCTTCTGTGATGTGATGAATCAATTGCAAGAAGAAAAAGAAGAGGTATCCTGCTGCTCCAGACTGAAGTTCATATTCACTACCTAAAATAGCCAATGAAGATTATGGGACAGGAGCACAATAGCACCCTTGGTTCATTTTCCTTAGAAGCTGGAATTGAGGGACAAGCTGCCTCCCATATAGGAGGTAATATATAACCATCTCGACTAGGGGTGATTTATAACCTTATCCTCTCTGAATTTGTCTAATCCCCCTTTTAAAGCCATCCAAGTTGGCAGCTGCCACTACATTTTGTGTTGGCAAATTCCATAGTTTAAATATGAGCTGTACGAACGAATGCTTTCTTTTGTTTGCCTTGAATTTTAGTCCATTTATCTTCCCTGGATGATCAAAGGTTCTGGTACTATAAGAATTTATTTATTTAAAAACCTGTCCTTACCCACATTCTCCATGCTGTTCATTATTCTATGTATCTCAATCATTCATATACCTTTTAAAGCAGAAAAAACCCCAGCATTGTACAGTAATGGCCCATCACAGGAGAGATACTCAAGTCATGGTTACTTGGTTGCTGTTCTCTCTGTTTCCCCAGTTGTGCAGTATTCTTTGATGGTAAGCCCAGTGCAATCCTCTGGCTCAGATCAAATTCTTTCTCTTGCAGAAAGTCAGCTAGTCAACATATGTGCCTGCAAGAGAGAAGCTATATTCGCCTCCATGTAAACAAGCATACTGATAACAACAGGTCCCTCACTTATTCAGGAGCTAAAACATGCACAGCCATATTTGCAAAAACTTTGCTCCTGTGAACCTTTCTGAATGCTGAGCAAGTGCCTGCAGGAACTGACATATTTTTTATCAGCTAGAGGGAAGGGGCTTAGCTGAATATTTATGTGATAAATGCTCCAAATGTTGGAACAGTTCAATATGAGTAACGTGACTCAGAATTGCACACCAGACCGGGATTCACACATTGTCCTTGCTTAGACATGGTTGTAAAATCGGTTAGAATTCGATAAATAAACCACATGTTAGGACAAAATCAATTATTTATAACCTGCCATGCTTGGGTTCACATAACATACTAAATCAAAGCCAGGAAAATTGCATTATATTTTAGAGCAGTATTTTCCAAATTTGGCAACTTTAAGACTTGGCAACTTTAAGGTGCATAGACCTCAGTATGCTGGCTAGGGAATTCTGAGAGATGAAATCCACACATCTTAAAATTGCCATTTTGGAAAAATATTGTCTTAGGGACCAGACAAATATTGAAGGTGCACTTCCCCTAGCTGTATAGCATGCATGGTTTGAGAAATATGGTCTGGTTCAGCAGCCATTCACAGTTATCATCACAATGAAAAAGTAAGTTTAGGACCAGTCTCTGCACCTTAAAATAATGGTGATACTGCTTATATTTTGAAGCTGGAGACTGCTTGCCTTCAGAGGTTTGCTTTAAGGGCTCCTTTATTTGAAACTGAATCACAAACCAAGGGTTATTTGGTTTATCCTTATCATGATATGGATAAACCAATCCTTATCCTTATCATGATAGGCTTGATGGTACTACATTAGGCAGTGGATTTGCTTGGCTGCTTTCCGGCTGATCTCTTGATATAAAATTTGTCTTGTTTGTAGCAGCCGCGCATCAGAATGCTGCCACCCTACTAAAATGCCATTCTTATACTACCTGGAAGAAGACTTGACTTGGAACTAGCAGTGGCTTAGCATCAGTCTTAATTATATTCACAGCAGATCCAATGAAATCAATGGGTCTTAAAGAATTGGCTTCAAAGGGTCTGCTTTAAACCTGAGTGGGTTTGGATATAGCACATCTTTGATATTTGGAAAAATGATCATCCCAACTTCCAAATATCTTTACTAAGATTTTCTTTAATCTGGGATAGATTTCCCTATTTGTCTCTTAAAATGTGTGTGTGTTTGTGTGTTCCTTTGCATATGTGTTGTGAAGTGATAGGAATGCACAAACCAGTATGAACTAGTTAGTACAGCATATGACACAATTTCTGGCTTTTACTGCAATCATAATTGGATGAGCCTATGATCCACCCACAGGAATAATGCAAATCCTTTAACAAGAGACTTTAGGATTGTGAACTTGGGCCAATTCAGAAATAAACTTCCTCTGTAAACACACCTTATCTCAGGAAGGGCAAACTTTGCTGCCCAGATTTCAATTAACTTTGTCAAGCTTTTGAGAAACACAGAGGTTTTCAGGCTTGATTCATCTTGTGATGAAAGATAATTGCCTTCATAGTCTGACTTAGTGGAAAGATGGAAATATCCTTTGCCAGACGGGATTACATGGGTGAAAAACATGAATATGACATTTAGACTATTTCAGTTTTTCTATATATTTTTGCTATGTCTGTGAATGCTGTGTAAAATCCCCTATAAAGGTTGTTCTGCATTTGCCCATGAAAACTCAAACATTAGATCACAGACTTTTGTTTATATAAACTTCATTATATTCATCAAGCAGAAATGTAAAGGTTTTCAGACAGGCAGATGCTTGCCACTCTGCACATTTTGTTTAAAAAGTTCTCCACGGCATCTCCTTTGACTCAATTAACCTTGCAATTGTTCAGATCCTTTCAATGAATGCTGAACAACATTGCTTATACAAGAGTTAGCAGTTAAGTTAATCACAGCAAAATAGTACTGAATCCCAACAAGGTAACTAAACACCTGTCACTTAAGCTTAAATAGGTGTAGTTTGAAATTTTAGTCCTTTGGAGCTATCGATGCAGTTGATGATCTTGATATTAGACATATACAGAACATGAAAAAATGAATTTTACAGAGAGTACTCGACTTACAATCACAATTGGGACCAGAATTTTCATTGATAAGCAAGGCAATTGTTAAATGAATTGTGTTTGATTTTATGACCCTTTTTTGTCATAGTTATTAAGCGAATCACTGCAGTTGTTAAGTAAATCATATGGTTGTTAAGTGAATCTGGCTTCCTCCATTGACTTTGCTTGTCGGAAGCCAGCTGGGAGGGTTACAAATGGAGATTACATGACTCCTGGATGTTGCAACTGTTGTAAAAATACATGTTAGTTACCAAGTGCCCGAACTTTGATCACATTACTGTGAGGACCAGTTGTATATCACTTTTTTCAATATTGTCGTAACTTCAAATAGTCACTAAATGGATGGTTGCAAGCCAAAGATGACTTGTCTATATGGATAGCCATATAAATGCATAAATAAAGATAATAATAATGGATGACATTCATGGGGTAATCTTCATCTATGCAGATTACTTTGTGGGAGAGTTAGGATAAGGCATCAGTCCCCTATTTGTCAAGAAAAAAGCATTGTTTAGAGAGACTGTCTGACCCAGAAGATTCCTTTTATTCATGGTCAAGCCTGTCTGAGCCTCAAGAGGTTTTGTAGAATTTGGAGATGACATGATTCTTCCCTGCAGACTCTGGGCGATAGCTAAATGAGGTTGCTTTCTAGCTTGTCAGTACACCACTTAATACTTTTAATTTTTTTTAGTACATAAAAATAAGGACAGGTAAGGCATGGAGCCAAGCAGGCCCCAAAGGAAGTCTGTGGAGTTGCTAGTATATTGCATCATTTACTCCTCACTTCTGCTGACATGGCTGTTCTATTTTCTCTAATCCATTCTGGAAAGTGAGGAAAGTTAAGTTCTCTGAAAGAAAAATGTCAGCATGATCATGGAAATATTTATATCTTTCCATTGGGCAAACCTGACTTGAACCTTTCAACAAATTCATTCCACTTATTCACTCATAAAATTCCTATCACTGTCTCTCATTTATAAGTTTTAGTTTTAGGTAATATTTGGAAACTGTCCTTAACTTCCTAAATGGGCTTCCAATTGTGTGTATGTAGGTTTGTGCTTTTAAGGACCAGGGCATGGAATAAAATATAATAATCCAAATAAGTCAGTATTCACTACATAATAAAAACATCATCAAATTTGATTGCTACACAAACACATACACACACAAACACACATACTTCGTCCATCAAGTCTATTATACAGATAGTGCTTGACTTATGGCCATAAGTGAGCCCAAAGTTTCTATTGCTAATTGAGACAGTTGTTAAATGAGTTTTACTCCATTTTACAATCTCTCTTGCCACAGTTGTTAAGTGAATCACTGCAGTTGTTAAGTTAATAACACGGTTGTTAAAACAGATCTGTGCTTTGTGTTTTTTACATTTTCAGGTAGACTGTGAGATAGCAAATATTTGCTTGCCTTCAATTATTTCAGGCCTTCAAGGCTTCATCTTATGGAAAAAAATAAATTTGTGCCTTCAAGTCAGTCTTAACTCCCAGCAGCTGCCCGGACAAATCTCTGCATTTTCCTCAACAACATTTTCAGAAGCAGCATGTCTAAAATCCACTTATATCTAAGACCCTTTGGCCAAGATGTTGCTATCATTTGAGCACAGAGTTTTTCTTTATTTTAATTATTAATGTAAAAATGTTTGCTGGTTTGAAAACCATTAATAGGAAAAACAAATCTATAGTATTTTAATAAGAAAATGCTATAAATTTATAAAGTATATATTGATGAAGTAACTCCTTATCAAGTAAAGTATACAATTCTTATGAAAATTTAAAGTTGAACTACCCTACACAAACCCAAAAGAAGTCAAGCTAAGCAGTTTGAAAAAACAACAACCAAGAAGGAATTTTATTAAGAAAAGAGCATAAGCATCCGTAAAGAAAACTTAAAATTTTACATGACTGACTGGTGACATAAGTCCTTCATCAGAATGAACAAATACACACCAGGATTGTTTTTTTTAAGACCAGAACTACGACCTATACTTGTTTATGCTGTGGTTCTAATTTAAATGAGCTGTGATGCCATAGTGGTTAGAACACAGTATTGCAGGCTAATTCTGCTGACTGCCAACTGCCAGCAGTTTGGCAGTTCAAGTCTCACAAGCTAAAGGTTGACTCAGCCTTCCATCCTTCCAAGGATGATAAAATGAGGGCCCAGATTGCTGGGGGCAATATGCTGATTCTGTAAACTGCTTGGAGAGGTCTGTAAAGCACTGTGAAGCTGTATATAAGTCTAAGTGCTATTGCTAAATCTACTCAATTACTTTTTAAATATATTTATTGGTTTCAAATATTTGCTGTCGGCATTCCTGAAAAAAGGCTTGTACGTACACATCACACACACACTTACTTTGACAGGCCCATCCATCTATCACAAATTGTCAGAGTGGATGAGATATTAACTTTAGATGGGTTGAGCATAAATGAAAGAACCTTTAGCTGAGGGATAAAATTTATCTTTCAAGATATGGTGGTAAAGAAATCTGCTTTTTATTATTCTGATTTTTTAAGAAGTAACTTTATTTAAAATAATAGTAAATATTTTTTTTAAAAAAAATATTGTTCCCACTTCATGCCATAGCTTGTCTGTCTTCAGTCATCAGATACCGTTCATTTTTAAAATTGGGATTGAATTCCATGGGCCAGTCTGTCCCAAACTAGAAAGGAATGTCCTTGAACGACTTCTATAAAGGTATGGATCATCCCGTTTTCAAATCCTTCAAAGCCCCACAGAAGTGACTCCACTCCGTCAGGTACACTTAATGAAGTCCATATGCATGTTAGTTTACCACAGGCAGCAAATTACCTCCATGCCATCTTCTAGGGAAAGGAATTGATAAAAGTGCTCATGCAGATCAAATCCAAATGGTTTGTTTCCGACATGTTATAATTAGGTGTTGTCACAGCTGTATTTTTGTGTCAGGAAGTAATTTATTAGGTCTGATTTGGGTGTGGAGAGCTCAACTTTCCTGCAGCAGTTGGGTAGAATTCCAGCCATAAAACAATGCCGGTAATCCACTGTAATATAAGAACAGCAAATCTGATTGTTTGCTGGTCAGTAATAGTACGATTTGTGTGCCTATATTTGGCTAGAATAATGGTACAGTATAGAATGCAATGTTAATATTTATTGTGGGTAAAGACATGCAAGTTGGAAAGTTTATTGTGCACACACTCCAGCCCTGAAAATAATCCCTTGGAATGTAGTGAATGTATGTTCAAACCAGCTTCAATTTGTATTATAATATCTGACTTTATTCTAGTATATTTGATTAATACAGGAATTAAACAGCCTTTAAACAGCTTTTATTTCAGCAAAAGAAAGAAAATGAAAATAAAAATTGAAGCATATAATGGTTATTATTATATAATTATAACCTTGGAAACATCCAGAAATGAAACTGATTTTCCAGTGCTCTTCTTTCTTTTAAAAATGCAAAAATGCACCCCTTCTCTGAAAGCTTATTTTTGGCATGTAGAATTAAAGTGTAAAGGTTATTTCTATGGTTGTAGACTGCCCAGGCTCCTTGGAGATGAAATATCAATAGATTTAATTTTTGCAAATTGCAAGACAGTGGGCCATATATTCTGCTTTCAAGGGCTTAATCCCTTATTTTACAGAGAACTAGGTAGACAAACCTTTCTTGAGACAAAGTATGTTAAAGAAACAGAACTACAAAAAATCAGATCAGAATCCTTGCGGTTGTTGCAAATAACTGTGAATGCTTGACCAACAAATTTAATTGGCAGGCAAATCTCTTGATTGCTATCAACAATGTGGTATTACAGGTTCAGTTAAACACATACTTCCCTTCAAATAATATTTTATAAAAATATTATAGCAATAACAATTATAAATGTTATTATGTTATAAATTAAGAATGTTGTTTTCTCATTTCATTCCCTTTTTCTCATTCCTCTTTTCTATCCTATTTATGTTCTTATGCCAGATAGATTTCCTGTTTCCTATCTCATAGTTCTAAAGTCTGATTTCTGTTCCATTTTATTTCTTTCATGTAGTTTAAATTAGATTTTGTCTTTATTTTGCTATAGTTTTACTCCTTTTATGATCTAGATCATTCCACTGAATCTGACCATTCATGAGCCCACAGTTATCTGCATCACTATTTGGAAGTTGCTAGAATGGCAGGCCCCTTAAAAAAAATGGTTGTAGAGGCACAAGCATGTCTGATAGTGCACATCCTTCTTTCTGCAGTATAGTATGCAAATTATAGTCATGATTTCTAAATTGGCATTACGCCTATCAATTAGCATGCAGACTTTAATGCAAATTATGTTTCTTCTTTGGGGCTGAGGTTTTCTTATAGACAAGTTAGATCTTAACAGTTTCTGGCAATCGAGATGCTATCTGAGTGCTATATGAATCAAAGATAGCAATTGTTTTTTAAAAACAAAAACTTTCCAAAAATAACAACAACAAAAAGAATGGTAATACACATGGCCATTTTATGAATGAAATGTCACCAGGAGACTGTAAAAAATAAAATAATTCCTCTTTTAATTTTGTAATCTTCCATTGTTTTTATATTATGCAGTTATAAATATTTTTTAAGGAGCTCAAGATATTATGAGTGGGTCACCCTGCCTATTTCACTCTATTCAAGCTTTTAAGTAGATTCAGGTGAGAAATATTGATTGTCCTGAGATCACCCAGAAACATAGATGAGAGACAATATGAATCTGGATTTCTTCAGACCTAATTACTGTATCATCCTGAATACTAAACCCAACCTGAATACTAAAACATGTCTATACCAGAAACCTCTTAGCATGACAGCCTCCTGCTGATAAATCCCAGATATCTCTGGTGGTTCACTCTTTTGGCAGGCAGCATCTCATGCAATATACTTCATCATATCCCAATCTTTTTCGTGAGAGTTTCTCAAGAAGACATTTCTTTAAGTCTCCTCACTGGACATCCGACAGGATCGTGTCTCTACCAAAGGCGAAACAAAAATCCCACTTTTTAACTAATTATCAATTTGCTTAAATGCTAAAAAAAAGCTAAAAATGTAATCAGTCTGATTGTCTGAGGGAAGATCAAGATTAAAGGCCTGGAGACAAAAACATACGAAGAACGGCTGCAGGACTTAGGTTTGGCTAGTCTAAAGAACAGAACAGAACAGAACAGAACAGAATAGAATAGGAAGGGACCTTGGAGGTCTTCTAGTCCAGCCCCCTGCTCAAGCAGGAGGACCTATACCATCTCAGACAAGTGACTGTCTAGCCCAGTGGTTCTCAACCTTCCTAATGCCGCGACCCTTTAATACAGTTCCTCATGTTGTGGTGACCCCCAACCCCCCATCCAGCTGGCCGAGGAGGGGGGGCAGGAAGGCCGCTCCTCTGGCTCCGCCCAGCCTGGTTGGAGAAGCGCCATTCCTCTCCCTCTTTCTCTCTTTCTCTCTTTCTCTCTCTCTCTTTCTCTCTTTCTTTCCTCTCTCTCTTTCTCTTTCCTCTCTCTCTTCTCTCTCTTTCCTCTTTCTCTTTCTCTCTCTCTTTCCTCCCTCTTTCTCTTTCTCTCTTTCCTCTCTCTTTTCCTGTTTCTCTCTTTCCTCTCTCTTTCTTTTTCCTCTTTCTCTCTTTCTCTCTCTCTTTCTCTCTTTCTCTCTTTCTTTCCTCTCTCTCTTTCTCTTTCCTCTCTCTCTTCTCTGTCTTTCCTCTTTCTCTTTCTCTCTCTCTTTCCTCCCTCTTTCTCTTTCTCTCTTTCCTCTCTCTTTTCCTGTTTCTCTCTTTCCTCTCTTTCTTTTTCCTCTTTCTCTCTTTCCTCTCTCTTTCTCTTTCCTCTCTCCTCTTTCTCTCTCTTTCCTCTCTCTTCTTTCTCCCTCTTTCCTCTCTCTTTCCCTCTTTCCTCTTTTTCTCTTTCCTCTCCCCGTTTCTCTCTTTCCTCTCTTTTTCTCTTTCTCTCTCTCTTTCTCTCTTTCCTCTCTTTTTCTCTCTTTCTCTTTCTCTTTCCTCTCTCTCTTTCTCTCTCTCTTTTACGGCAGCATTGTCGGGGATCCCCGCCGCCCCAGCCCGGCCTCCGCCGCATCCTCAGCCAAACGGGTGGGGAGGGGGAGCAGGACGGAAGGCAGCTGCTCCGGCGGCAGCGGCAGCCACTGCTGCATCATCGGGGGTCCCTGCCGCCCCTGGCCCGGCCGCCGCCCCCGCCGGGACTCCACGCTGCCCAGCCTCATCCTTCGTCCATCGATGGAGCCGCGCTGGGGGCTGGTGCCGCACGGCCCGCCAGCCCCTCCGCCAGCCCGGCTGCTCCCCCCCCAGGCACCCCTCTTGCCCCGGCGCCCGCCCGAGCCGCCTTGAGAGTTTGGAAAAAAAAATCAGAGAAGAGCAACTAAGATGAGCAAAGGCCTGGAAACTAAAACATATGAAGAACAGCTGCAGGACTTGGGTTTGGCTAGTCTAAAGAAAAGAAGAAACAGGGGAGACATTATCCCATTAATTACTTGCAATTACTTACCAAGGATCCATCCTAATCTGCTGGGGTGAGCCCAAATGGCATAGATGTTCTCTGGAATTTCTCATAAAGGCAAATTTTATATCCCAATTCTCTCTTGCCCTCTACCTCCAAATTGCTTAGTTTAGCATCAGCAAGAGAAAGTTACATATTAATGATGATTAAGTGTCTGGTAGGTACTGGGTACCTTCTAGACAAATGAGGGAAATAATTGTTTAATTGGGGTTAGAGCAGAAGTTTGTTATCTCACAACTTGCAAAAATAAATAAGAAGAGTTGGCTTGTCCAAGCAGCCTCTCTTTAAGGTGTTAATTGAAAAATGTGGGTCAATCACAGGACAAATGGTGACCTGGCCATAATGTTAGGCAAATTGCTTAAATGTCTTTTAGGATCTGTTCTAGTCCCAAACATGTTGCTGTTTTAGGCCCTAAACAAAATTAATGCCTTCTCCTTCAATGTACCCAAACAGACTGAATATATGCTGTAATTAAATCCTTCTTCAACTCAGACTATGAGATAAGAGATGCTCCATTGATCCTAAAAGCAGTAGGCTAATTTAAGAGATGCAAGGCAGCCCAAAATCTTGCTACATCGTCCCAGCCTCACTGGGCCTAATACCAATTCTTTGGATTGCCAAAGGCTCCTATTGTGGAATTCTGATTCCATATTAACAATAGCTACAGGTCTGTGGGTTATAGGACAGTGACAAAGAAGGCATTGCTACAAAGCTGGCTAATACAGATGGCATCCATCAACAGGCTTAAGAATAAGTACTTTTTAAAACATGGCTATGGGAATACTAATATGTATTCTGTATTTCCATCATGATTCTGTAACAGTGCAAAAATATGCTGCAGCTTTAACCTAATGTAATGTTATCCCACCCAAAAGACATAAGCCAGTGTCTGCTTAGTGTATACTTCAGAATAGAACCATGTCTGAAATATGCAATCTGCCAGTACAAGTAACAGCTTGCAGGAGATGTCTAGATTTAAGCTCTTTTTACTACTGAATTTATACAAGCGTAAAGTCTGAATTTATAAGGGTGTGCCATAACACCTATTTTTAAAAAACTTTCAAAGAGGATATCCATGTGAATAATTGGAACAAGCATTTCTTGTGCTCACTATAAATGACCACCAGATGTATTGAAATGCTCTCTCTTTCTCTCTAACACCTACCCACACGTCTGGGAATTATGGGATTTGTCTTAATAACCATAATACAAGACAAAAAGAGGCAGAGTGAAGCAGAGGGTAGATTTGAAATTTTGAGAGCATGTTATGTTTATCACAAACTGTCAGCCATGGGAAAGAGGTCTGCACACACAAAGCCCGCCCCTTGAGGGTGGCCAGTAACAAAACACAATTTTCTTAAAGGCAAACTGGTAAATTGCTATCTGCCAACCTCTCTAGCTGCTCAGGATTGTTGAAGATACTGTTCTAGAACCTACAGACTCTGAGTTCTAATTGTGTCTTAGGCTTGAAGCCAGTTGGGTGACTTAGGCCAGTCATTCCATCTCAGCCTTAGGAAAACTGTTGTGTTCTTTTGTATTCCCCCCCTTAATCCCCTATGCGCATCCTGATCACCCATTAAGGGTGATTGCCCTTCTCCATCTGCATACAGTTTCATGCCCGTTGCTGGTTGGCTACTCGCAACGGGGTCTTACCAGCCAATGGAATTGTGTGATTACGAGCCAGGGGAATCCCATAAAAGAGGGCTCCCCTGGCCCAGATGGTAGTCCAGATTTACTTATGCCTTGCCAATAAACCGAGAGCTGACTGTCACTCGACTCATATCTTACTGCCTGCGCGATCTAACACTGGCGACGAAGGTGGGATTCCAGTAAGACTGCACGACAAGGGCAACCTCGTGGCAAGCAACCTACTTCGAAGCAAGAGCTCCTCCACGCAGCCTTCTGAAGCAAGAAACTATCCGCAACTCCAAGATGGCATCCACCTCGAAATTCTCGTCTTCCCTACCGGCATTCAACCCAGAAACAAACGACTGGGCCGCATACGTGGGAAGATTCGAGCTACACCTGGCCGGGAATGGGCAACAAGGCATTCCCGGGGATCAGAAGAAGGCCTTATTCCTTGCGAACTGCGGAGACGAGGTCTACCACGTGGCCTGCTCCTTGGTCGCTCCAGCCAGCATCGAGGACACTCCTTGGGCAGATATCCAACGTCTGCTGGCTGGTCAGTACGGGATCTCCGAAGGGTTCCTAGTCGCAAGGAACCGCTTCTACAACCGACGACAACGGGCGGGCGAACCCATCAGAAAGTACCTCGGAGAGCTCCGATTGATCGCAGCCCGTTGCGAATTCGTCGCCCTGGAAAATATGCTGCGGGATCGACTCATCATGGGGATGAGGGACGAGCACGTGAAGAAGCGACTCATCGTGCGTCGAAGTCTCACCCTCAGCGAAACCCTAGACGAGGCCCTCGCCGCAGAAGAGTCCGAATCCACGGCCACAAAGATGAGACGGGGTGACATCCATCGCACCCATCGCGAGCCAACCCCCGATCCGGAGGCCACCAAATCGGACGAGGCCGGCGAGGAAGAGACCGTCCATTGCACCTTTACCAGCCGGAAGCAGCGAGCATGGCGAGACGGGCGGGACGACCTCGAGTGTCCAGGGTGTTGGGGGAACCACACACGAGCAAACTGTCGGTTCCTAGACACCACGTGCAGCCGCTGCCTGAGGCGAGGACACATCGCAAAAGCATGCCGAGCCTCGCGCCCAAATTCCAGGAAACAGCGTTCGCCCCCACGGAGGCACACGTCTCCACCACGACGATCCCCACCGCGCCGCTTACCGCCACGCCGCTCACCGCCCCATAAACCACGTGAGAACAAATGGAAGGGGTCAGCCCGACCCGAAGGGAGGCGCGACCAGAGAAGGGGCTACGATGACGACCAGGACGAGCGTAAAGTGCATCACATGGTTGTCAGCCACACCAACTCGACTGGCGCGGAAAAGTTTTTCGCAACAGTCATGATCGGGAGGCAACCATGTAAGATGGAGGTGGATACGGGATCCATCTGTTCCATCATGTCGTGGGACAAGCTCAAAAGACTGCTGCCGGAGCTGTCCCACACCGCCCTGGAGAAACCAACGGGATGGCTCGTAGACTTCAACGGCCACAATCTTCGCATGCTAGGTCGAGCACGGGTGGACGTCTCGTTCCGGGGACACAAAGCTTGCCTGCCGCTAACCATTGTGGAGGGCCTTCGACCCACCTTGCTCGGCGTCGAGTGGCTCAAACCCCTGGGCCTGGGATTCACCGGCCTACACAGAATCCACAAGGAGGAGTTCAAGCAGCTGTTGGAGGAGTTCCCGGACGTGTTCGACGGCCCACTGGGTAAATACCGGGGGAAACCCATTTCTCTGAACTTAGATCCCAGTGTTGCCCCGATCCGATTGAAGCCCCGCCGTGTCCCTTTCACCCTACGACACAAAGTGGACAAACAGCTAGACAAACTGCTAGCCCAAGGGGTCATCGAGCCGGTGGACCACGCCAAGTGGGAAACGCCCATCGTCCTCCCCCTTAAGCCAGATGGATCCTTGCGGGTGTATGCCGATTACAAAGGGACCATCAACAAGGCGTTACAACCCCACGCGTATCCCGTCCCCGTAGTACAGCATCTTTTACACTCATTGGGGGACGGGAACGTGTTTGCGAAGCTGGATCTCGCTCAGGCGTACCAGCAGTTGCCGGTGGACGAAGCCACCGTAGAAGCCCAGACCATAGTGACTCATCGGGGGGCGTTCAAATGCAACCAACTCCAATTTGGGGTGAGCGTAGCCCCAGGACTTTTTCAGAGTGTTATGGAGCAGTTGCTGCAAGGCATTCCGGGGGTGGTGCCGTATTTCGACGATGTCCTCATCTCAACGACATCGAGAGACCAGCTGAAGGATCGCCTGCGCCAAGTCCTTAGTCGGTTTCAGGCCCGGGGATTGAAAGTAAAAAGGGACAAATGCAAACTAGGGGTCCCAAGGGTAGAATTTTTGGGATTCTTGATCGATGGCCAGGGCATCCATCCCACAGACGAAAAAATAAAAGCCATAAAGCAAGCACCCACACCAAAAA
>NW_015386662.1:165830-177445 GCF_001527695.2 Protobothrops mucrosquamatus | reverse complement strand
CACTTCCAAAAATGTTGCCAAGAAAACTGTAGAGACTTTTCTAGGCAGTTTTCAGCAGTCAAGAACGATTTGAAGGCACTATTTCCAAACCAAACTGGTTGGGCCTAGAGGCAAACTTGTGATTAGAAAGAGTGATAATTTGTTTTATTTATTTGATTTCATTTGTAACATGACAGCTTCCATTTAATTACAAGAATGTGAATAAGTACAATTTATGGGACAGGTTTCTTATTGTCAGTCTGGGTATATCCATGAAATCCCTACGATAAATTAGGAGGATGCAGTATCAATCCATATAAAGGAAAACTGCTGTACCAGAAATTCCACTATATGATCATCTAAACTACTGTGATTTATGGCTAATGTCTAAATATTAAATAAAACTCATCAAGGGTTTAATAAGTACTCATTGTAGCCACCATCAGCCTGCCAAAGCATTCACAGGACATGACCTTTTAAGCTGCATGTTTATCAGTGATTTGAAAAGTGTTCTATACGTATAATAAAGTATAAACCCCATTTTTGGCTGTTCACTGAGGGCAAGAGAAGTTTCCAAAAATTGACTAATCCCTCAGATTCATTTCTGATTCAGAATGAAAAAAGTCTTTTTGTTTAACTCTTCCCTTCTTCCACTGAGATTCTTTCCTTGTTAAGTACAGCAACTTCATGATGTAATGAGACTTATTTTGCTGTACTATGGTCTTAAATTCAGAAATTCAAGAACAATGTTGACAAATGTTTCTCAATTTGGAAAAATCTATGAAGACTGACGCTGTGTCTAAGAAGTTTAATCTCAAGAGGCCAGAGTTTAAAAAAGGGGTTTATCCCAGAAAGAAATACAGTCATCCTAAACATTCTTAATTTGACACATTTCCACTGAAATCAATAACACTTAACTTGCATATATAATGTTTCAGCTGAGGCATAAGTGTGAAAGTTAATAAAAAATGGGCGAACAGTTTAGCAGATTAACTCAAAAAAGATCGATAAGCCTAATAATAGGGCATATTAATGTTAAAATAAGTCATTGATGGATTAGCTTAATTTTAAATTAAACGGGTTCCTTAGAAATTTTAGGACCTGAATAAAAAAGTAGAGGAAAAATCTATATTACAGATTTTTCTGCTGTGCAGCCTAATAATAATAATAATAATAATAATAATAATAATAATAATAATAATAATAATAATAATAATAATAATAATAATAATAATAATAATAATAATAATAATAAAGTTGGAAGGGACCTCGGAGGTCATCTAGTCCAACCTCCTGCTCAGGCAGGAAACCCTATACCATTTCGGACAAATGGGCTTGACTGTTTATACTTATTAGCTGTATTCACAAATTAATTAACTGTAGCCTTGGTACATTGTCCAATTCAGCTCATGTTGTTCATGTATAGTATTGTGGATCTCAAAAATTGGGTTGCATATTGGAAAGTTGATCCTTTGGAAAGTTGATCCTTTGCTTTTTGCAAAACAGAATAAGGTAAATGCTCATTTTGGGGTTAAAATGCACCCTGATTTTAGTTCCAGAAATTTCTCTTCGAAAGAGACATAGGAGGACCTATGGACCAGTTCCTGACCATAGAAAACTCTGAAGAACGTGCACTAGACTAACAAAAAAACCCAACAAACCAAACCAAGCCACTCTTTTTTATGAGACTCAGCTAATTCTTCTCACTACTGCTCAATCTAATTTTAGACCCAGGTCTCCCTTTTTTAATCTTGTTGTTTCCCAGAGAACTACCAAACTTGGGAAAAATTGGCTGAACCACAAGATTTTGGCATCTGAGATACAGTATATGCTCATGAATAATCGCAGGAAACTCCTTTTGCTTTAAGAAGGTGACAATAGAAGTGACTGGAAGATAATTTTGATAGAGAACATAGGTTTAACTGTCAAAACCTGGAATAGGGACAGCTGATCCACTTCACTAGGCAGCCTTCAGAGTGTGATGGAGGTCTTCCAGTAAAGTGGTAGCAGAGGGGCACCTCATATCTTCAGCCACCCATGTCATGTTTTTTTCAGATAGGTTTAAGCATCCCTTCAGGAGAGTGGTGAAATCATGTTTAAATGTAGCTCACACAACAGCAGGACAATGGGAGAGTAGGGACAATTGTTTGGTTCAATGGGAGATCCCATTTCATCTTGCCACTCCTGCAGAATCCCACCTCTGCCAGCAATATGGCAACTATTTTTAAACAGAGGTTTGGTACTCTTCTGAAAGTAAAGTAAACCCATGTTGAAAAACAGCTGATGGGTGCCTTGGAAGGTATGCCCTGAAGTGGCAAAAAAGAGGGGCTTTCTCCCAGTTTATCTCATCCCCCCCCCCCCCAAGTTTGGCTAGTGGCTGTTCAGATTGATCCAGATCTCTGACCTATGGATTGGTTGGTAAACCAGGATTGGTGATAGTGGTGGTATGGCAAAACTTGGTTTGAAAGAGCCAGACTCTTAACAGAATAACAGAGTTCCCAAGCAGGAAACACTATAACATTTCAGACAAATGATTGTCCAATCTCTTCTTAAAAACTCCAGGTTGGAGCACCCAAAACTTCTGGAGGCAAGTCAATAACTGATTAATTGTTCTAATTGTCAGAAAATTCTCCTTAGTTCTAGGTTGCTTCTCTGCTTGATTAGTTTCCATCCATTGCTTCTTGTCCTGCCTTCAGGTGCTTTGGAAAATGATTGGCTCCCTCTTCTTTATGGCAACCCCTGAGATATTGGAACACTGTTATCATGTCCCCCACCCCCCAGCCTTTCTTTTCATTAAACCAGACATACCCAATTCCTGCAATCATATGTTTTAGCTTTCAGTCCCCTAATCATCTTTGTTGCTTCTACTGCCCAAAGTTGAATGTCCTTGGAAGGCAATGCCAGGGACTGGATAGGGTCTGGATGTATGAGCTTTACATGGTAGGATTGTGACACAGACTGAATGGTGGATGGTGTGTGTTGGACTCCACCTATAGCAAAACTAACTGTTTAAAGAAGAAAATGCTATCTTAATACCAGCTGCAATAAAGATAAGTTTAAATTGCCTCAAATACAAGTTGAAAATGAGCTGAGACAATGTCATGAGAACATGGCAGAGAAAAGAGATTGCCGGATCATGTTTGTGGTATGGTTAGGTACAAGCGGGAAAAGGCCTCTTGGACACAATTATTTATTTTCATTTTTCTTTGGGGAATATGAAAATGTTGATTTGTTGTGGACTTTACAATATAAATAAGCCAGAAAAATTAGGTGGAGTAAGTTGTGCAATATGCTTTAAGATCTGATAGCTCTCCATAAAAACTGGGGAATGTTCACATACGGGGAGAGATGGGCTAGTTATGTCTAAGTATTTCATTACCTGAGTATATTATTAAGATGAATTGATCACCTTCTCCTTCCAGCTAGCTTTGACTTCAACTCCCATCACCTTAAGGCAGCAAGATCAGTGGCTAGGGACTGAAGGCACTCACAGCCCTGAAGAACACAGATATAGCCTATACTTTTAGTAATGATTCAACCACTTCTTTCTTAGTGCATAAATGGAATTATAATGGAATAATATTGTAACCAGCAACTTGTTCCTAATTCTTGAACTCCCTAATATAGAAAAAGATGCATTTTATCCTATCATTTTATTTTTTCTAAGGAAGTAAATTTGCAAAATAGTTAATTCTCCCTCCATGCTTCCCTCCTTCCCTCCTTTTTTTTTTAAAAGGAAGGTATTTTTAATTAGAAAAGAATAAGTAAATCGTTTTCCAGCTTCAGTCCAATGCACTCCATCTGGGACATGGACAAATTTGTACGTACCTTGGCATAAATTGTAGTAGTCCCTGGAATGGGACAAGCTATTGAAAAAGGCCAAGTGACCTATATTAAAAATATAACAGTCATAGGAAGAAGAAACAGTTAAAAGTGCATTCTTCCCTAACCATAAATGTAACACAGGGCCAGGAGATTTTTCAATTCTCCAATGAAGAAATTGTATGGATTTATTCAGTAGCTTAAGATTTTTCACACTGGTTAGAATCAATTAAGCCAGCAAAATCCATGTTAAATGACCACATTCCAGAATCTTTTCCATGGTTACATTAATTACTATTTTGTCCATTAAATCCATTAGGAATCCCAGATAGGCTGCACATTTAAGGCTAAAATGTGATTGTGGATCAGTATTTTTTGTGGACAAATATCCTGTACACCAAAAATTTATCTCTGTAATGTAGGATGGATAACTGAATTGAGTAATAGGAATATGATGCCCATGTAGCCTTATTTTCCCCCAGACAAGTTTATGAACATGTGGAGGAGACCCAGGAAGCAGTTAAAATACAGTTACTAGACTTGAGTTGCAGATCTCTGGATAGCCACTAGATATCAGCAAAGAGAGGTTCTTAAATTTCTTCGCTGCCATCTAATGGTTGTAGAGGTCTTTTACAACCCAGGTTTAAAGGCCTAAATCCTACAGTACAGGGAAAAGCCACCATACAATGTTTCTTATCTTGTAGTAACTGCTTGCTCATAATAACTTATCTTTAAATTTTAAACAGCTGGAATATACTGTGATTTAATGTAACAGTTATCCATCTTTTTCTTGGAAGTGTTACAGTGCTATTCTGTCTTATTATTATTATCCCCCTCCAAAAAAATTGTGTTCAGCTTTCAACTGACATTGCTTCATTTGTTATACTCTTGGGTAGTAGTTTGCTACACATGGTCTGGAATACTGAATTGAAGTGGTGTTTTATTCCAATACATTGTGTAAGAAAATACAGAGTTTTCCTTTTAAATTATCATTTTGTTTTCTTTTTCCTGTGTTTCTTGAAACAGAGTCTTCCAGCCTTCCCTCACTTTTCAAAGAACTCCAATGCAACACATCTGGAAAACTTAGTCTTGGGGAAGGTTGCAGTAGCTGAGCTTTTCCCATTCAGAGGCCCAATCATTTGATATAGTTTTGTGAAACCTGGATACATTTCTAAAGTTATGTGAGGAAAATCTCTTACTTGTTCCAAAAGATGCAAAACAAAACAAGGATAAAACAAAACACACTTCAAATCTTTGGTAGATGTTTATTCCTTCAATAAAGATCTTTTAAAAACATTCTGTTTTCGGTTAATATAGGGGCAGGGAAGAAAACTGTGAAGCAATTACATACAAAAGTATACCAGATGCAAACAAAGAAGTGCAACATGGCTTGCCATGTTTTTCAAATTAGTTTAATTTCTTCATCAGTAAGAAACAAAGAAGTATGTTGTAGTTCCAGCATCCCCTAAGGTGAACTTATTGAACCAACAAGGAAAAAGTAATAAAAGATGAGACAAAAGATTGCATTCTCCCAAAAACAGAAAACACAGGAAAATAAAAGAAACAGATACTGAATTAAGAATTGCACCAAGTATCACACCAAGGATGGTGTCTAGCAATAGTACAAGAAGTCAAGCTTTCAGAAAAATTCATCACTTGGGCTCACTCTTTCCTTTATAACTTCTACCCTCTTTGTCTGGGGCAAACAAATCCTTCCTCAAGTGTCGTGATTGGCAGTGCTGCAAAAATTTCCTGTGCTAGTGCCAAGCAACCTTTTTATGGTCACCTTAGTCAAAATGTTTTGCTCTGGAGGAAGGACAACTCAGAATAAGGCATCTGGACAAGTTGTCCCTCTAAATATTAGAACTGCTGTCTAGAATGGCTCTGCACTTTTATTCTGAGGACATTTTACAGTGTTGTGTCTAGAGGTCATGCTGACTAAAAGTGAAGCAGCAGCCCTTGCTAGAGAATATACTCCTGAATAATCGGAATGTTAAAAAATATATTTCTAAAGTAATAGAATTTTTTCTGTTTCAATTTTCCCATTGAAAAGACAATGTTCAAAATACCATTGGATGCAGAATAGGGGCTATCAATGAATGCTAACATGTATTCATGTATTGAAATGAAAACTAGATTTATTAGAAAAGACATGAGGAGACAAAACCTCTTTTTGTACATCTTGAAGAAAGGAATTAAGGGGAAGGGAAGAGAAAACGTTTGCTTTGTTTCCTACACACAGTGACTAACATTTGGCCAGGTGAGAAATAGACACAAGAGGCAGTGTGTGAATACCCTGATCTAATCCTGGCCATTTGCCCTAGTTGTTGCAAGGCTCCTTGATGTAAAGAGATGATGGAATCTCTATCAACCATATAGTCTAGTATTACGTAACTAATTAGGCTAAAACTAGGCTGTTTATGATTCAATGTGTTGTGTAATCACAGCCAGTTAGTTACCAGGGCAATTGAACATTCTGGAGGTTGGAGAAAACAGTGAGATTTTCTGGAGCACTATACATTTTGGAGTCTTGCTCACACTTAATTTGAGAGTGTTTTCAGATTAAGCCTATAGCTTCATTTCTTCATCCTGGGTACTACTAAAAGACTGGTTTTGACGCCCTGTACCCAGTTCGATTTCCTTTCCCCGGTTCTATGTGTAAAATAAAATACCGTAAATTTGGTACACATGTAAACGCATAAACTCCAATCGAGGTCTTTGTGGATTCATAATATACTGCTCAAAAAAATAAAGGGAACATTTTACCATGGAACTGAAGGGGTTTGCGTTCCCTTTATTTTTGTGAGCAGTATATATTTCAGAAAGACCTTGCTGATCATCAGATACAAGGCACAAAGCAAGGAATTTCTGAGGCTCTAGATATGGGTGAGTATGGCTTCCAGCATCCCTCACGTTGGTCATGTTGACTGGGATGCTGAGAATTCTAATTCAGCAATATTTGAAGAGCTACAAGAGTATCAGTCTTATGATTTAGATCAGATAGGAAACAAGGCTAGTTGATCTAATACTAGTCTATTGTAAGGCTACATTAACAATATCTTGCAAGCCTGAAAATACATTTCTCCCCATGCCCTTTACAGTCCCTTCTGAGCCACTTGCATTCCTACTCCGGGCTAATATGCCTTTTATCAGATTCTTCTTTTTGCTGACTCTCTTCTCCCTGTCTCCCAAGGTCATTCCCATATTACATGCAGGTCTTTTATCTCTGCTTCAAATTGACATAACTCAAACTCAAGTTTGATATCATCATAGCACTGCCCCCTCTTGGCAGCCATATACCAGGGGTTCATAGCTACAGGCAGTGATGTTTTTCCTCACCATTAGAATTAAGTTACACACTAGAACTGTGTCAGTCTATCACACTTTGTTGGCTCCCCCTGGGAACCACTTGCCTTAGGTTTTGATTGGCTGGTGGTGGGTGGTGGTGGATGAGCTGAGATTTAAAATGGGTGGAGGTAGAAGTAAGTTTTGTGAGGCTATCTAGAGCAGTAGGCTTACCTCCTTTTAAGCTAAATGAATAGCCTCAGTTCCTGTTTGCCAAACTTTCAAGAGTTCTGGCTGATGTTCATAAACTGAGTGAACCTTGGAACGAAGGCTCAGTTCAGAAGGGTTTGGAGTTCTGAAGTAAATATTGTGCTCAGCTCCAGTTGTGACATAAGGATGACAGAGTGAAATCAGGATACTGAAAGATAAATAGCCACACTACTTGTTGAACTTGCCAGCAATTTACCCTTTTCCTATCTTTCTTTTCTTTCCTGTGTTTTCTAAATAGAACTGGTAAACCAAATACTGCATTGCCTATGCAACATACAATGTTAAGGTCCGTCACATTGAATACTGGCCATCTGTCATGCAGAGTGGCCTGTCAGAGCCTTAATAAACTTCTTCATCTTGTTGGCTGCCTGAAAGTACAAATGTGCTTATGTATGGGTGTGCGCGTGTGAAACCCCTGGCAGGCGGCCATCATAAATACATGGCTGGTGAGTTATGTTTGGCTTGTTGGATCACGAGCTGTCTGAGCCAAAAACAGAATATTTTTTTGTTTCTCATCCCCTCTTGTGAATGTATTTTCTTCATGTTGAGAACTGCCACTTTGTGCAACTGGAAAGAAAGACACCTGTTCATTTGCTTGTGTTCATTTTAACAAGTATTGGCCAGCTCGATCACATGTAAACAAGCTTAGGGAAGAGGTTTTAGGGAAGTGCACAACTAAATGGCAACCTTGGAATATCCTTGGCTGAGTTCAACAAATCAGCATTATGGCTACTTTTTGGTGTGAAAAATGTAGGAAATCTCAGGATGGTAGACTAAGAAATCATCATCATCACATCACACCTGGAATACTGCATCCACGTTTGGTCACCACATTACAAAAAAGATGTTGAGTGCAAAGAAGAGCAATAAGATGATTAAAGGCTTGGAGACTAAAACATATGAAGAATGGTTGCAGGATTTGGGTATGGCTAATCTAGAGAAAGGTAGAACTAGGGGAAACATGATAGCAGTATTACAGTATTTGAGTGCTGCCACAAAGAAGAGGGGGGTCGAACTATTTTCCAAAGCACCAGACTAATCAAGGAGAGAAGCAATCTGGAATTAAGGAGAAACTTCCTATCAGTGAGGATAATTAATCAATGGAACAGCTTGCCCTCAGAAGTTGTAAGTGATTCATCACTGGAGGTTTTTAAGAAGAGACTGGACAGCCACTTGTCTGAAATGGTATAGGGTCTCCTACTTGAGGAGGAAATTTGAATAGTCCCTTCCAGCTCTATTCTGAATTGGGGGGAAAATCATCATCATCATTGTCGCCATCATCATCATAATCATAGATCTCAAAATCTGAAAATTGAAGTCAAAATTGGCATAAATGGAAACACAAAACCTTGGATCGCACATAGAAAATTTGTATATTGAAAAAAATTCCATGTGTCAATTACATATTGCTTAGAACTGCACATATATACTATGCCAATACATTGTGACCCCAGGTTCTTGGGAAAAACTTGATGCGTATAAAGGCCAACACTGGCTAAAGGACTGGCAGCTGTGACTTTGCATTGTTGTGAACAGAGAAATAGATTAAATGATATTTAATTTATTAATAGAAGAGAAAGAACTAGAGAAAATCACAAAATACAAAGACTTGCCAATAGAAGTAGAAAAACTATGGCAAAAAAGCAAAGGTAGTAGTAATAGTAACAGGGTACATCTTGGGTGCAATCCCAAAACATCTGGAGTAGCACTTGAACACCATTGGCATTGACAAAATCACTGTCTATTGCAAAAAGCCACTTTACATGGAACAGCTTACATCTTGTGATGATACCTTTAACACCACCAAATAACAACATCTGCGTTATCCCAAGTGCTTGGGAAGGTCCCAATAGATGGCCAAAAATGTCAAATCCAGTCTAAACATCTGGCTGATTGGGCAACCAACCATAATAATGAAAATATAAGCTAGGAACAAAAAAATCATTTGGATATATTCATGAAATCACCTGGAGTAAAACTCAACCTGAAGGAGCAAGGAATGGAAATCCTTACCTTTTCTCTATATTTTCTTTCCTAGCCTCTCCCTTTCTGTTGTGTGAACCAGAAACTTTGGACTAAAACTGCTCTCAGCCCTATCAATGGAGCTGATAGAAGTTGTAATTCAAACAACTGATAAACACCAAGAAAAAGAGCCACTACTCCTTTAGTTTTAGCAGATCACACATTGTAAAGTTGCAGTCAGCAGCTTTGCTGTGCGATGGACATTTCTATCCATGTACTGCAACAAGAGACAGCTATCCATAGGCTATAGTCTATATTCAAATTCCTGTCCATTTTTGTGACTTCATGAGCACTCACAGATTTGCAACACTGAAATAGCAAAAAATAAAAAAATAAAAATCTCTATTTTCTTCTAAAAATAGGGGACAGAATGGATATGTTAGGCCTCTGAGAACATTCTACATTTATTTGTCCTGTAAATTCCCTAACTATCATAAAACAGGCTGAACATTTCAACACCACCCATTTCAGTGAGATCATTAAATCATCAGCCACAATCCCTGCAATCTTTAAAGCTGGGAAAAAAATATAAAATGTCGCTTCCATCTGCAAAAATATGATCTGCCCCTGTGCTACAGTGTGAGGTAGGTAAGTGAATGGAGTGGGGTCTATTTAGATCCCCCTATTTTTCTGTGAAGATAAATGGTTTTGGTACATAGTCTTCCTTGTGTCTGTAGCACATGGACACCTTGAAATAGATTTGAAACCTGCAGTTTAAAATTATCCCCTGGCTAACACCTCAAGGCTATGAAATGAAAAGAGAGCAAGAAAAAAAGAGCACAGAGCTTCAAACAGACAAATGAACTGTTCAACAAAGCTCAAGTCAATTTGAGCAAGGCTGGAAGCCAACTTACTGCTACTAGCTACACTATGGACTGGTACACAGAGGATGCCACAAACACAGATATTAACATATTCTGGCAATTGCTTAATTTAACAAATATTCACAGAGAGTTTTGAATGTAATGCAGACCACAGATTTAGAAAGTGTGCTATTGTTGCTTCAAGTTGCTTATAAACATAATTAGCATTCTCAAGTGCTTCAATATTTGATGCCTTAGATCAAGGCGTGTCTAACCTTGGCAACTTTAAGACTTCATCTCCCAGCATTTCCCAGCCACCCATGCTGGCTGGGGACTTTTGGGAGTTGAAGTCCACAAGTCTTAAAGTTGCAAGGTTGGACACCCTTGCCTTAGACCGATGGACTATTGAATGAATGAATGGCTTTTTAAAATAGTATGAATAAATATAGCAAAAAAGTATTTCCTTTCCTTTTCTCAGGTACATAAGGATCTGAGAGAAAAATAGTTTCCCACTAATCAGTTTTAAAGCTCCTATTATGATAAAAAAAATAAAGCTTCATTTGAGACAAGGTCAAATGCTGATGACCTTCATTGACCCACACATATAGATTTCTTGGCAATAATAAATCTGCAGTTTGCTACTGCCTTCTTGTGAGATTTTGATTCTTTGATTTTTGTGGGTTTTATTTTGCCTTAGGATTGTAGTATTTGATAAACAATTAAGATAGACAAGCATCCTAAATCTAGCCCAACAGTTATTTTGTGGTACGATGGCATTCTATATACTCAGAATATCTCTATTTCCTTGTCTGCTATGTTGACTAAAATGTAACATTTACATTTCAAAATATTAATTGGAGGATTTTGCTAAAACAATGTTTGGAATTCAATTTTCTTAGGTAGAACACTCACACAGAAGTATCGGAATAAATCATTATGGATAAATCATTACGTGCAGGAATGTGTTTTCACAATCACATTTTTCAGTTGAATTTCTCTTTTTCCAAATCTGTCTATCTATCTCTGTATCTCTATCATTGTGCAATGAGTTAGCCATAGAAGTGATGCTGACTTAAATAGGTTTACTCTACTTTATCTTTCCCTCCCCATTTTTCCTTTGTACTAGCTTGCACATGCAAACACATGTGTGCATACACAAACACACAAACATACATACACAAACACACATGTTTACCTTGATACAGATGGTATTTGCCCATAGCCAGACTGTACCATAGTTCAGTAAACTATTTCAAAAAGCAGTTCAGTGTGAACAATCAAATGAAAAATTAGTTGAATCAAAAACAAAGATTAACCATGATTTTAAAAACAAGATCCCCAAAGCTTTATAACTGATTCCAATAATAATAATAATAATAATAATAATAATAATAATAATAATAATAATAATAATAATAATAATAATAATAATAA
>NW_015386662.1:156132-165534 GCF_001527695.2 Protobothrops mucrosquamatus | reverse complement strand
TATTATATTATATTATATTATATTATATTATATTATATTATATTATATTATATTATTATATAATATATATAATATATATAATATATAATATTATATTATATTTATATTATATTATTTCTTCTAAATTTTGTTTTAATAGTTTAATTACTTTATATTGTAAATGTTTGGGGAAAAAGCAATCGAAAACAGAGTGCCCATCTGATTTCATGGGGCTTCAACCTATGTGACCATTAAAAACAAAATATTATTTGACTGTTTCTAACCAAACTGTATTAGCCATAAATGACATGTGGCAATTTAGGAAAATAAGAATGCAGTTACCAAAAAGCAAACAAACAGGGGAAATAATGAGCGCTATAATAATTGAGCTAATTTTCCTTCTTTTTATATTTATAAACACATAGATAGTTAGGGCCCATAAGGCCAATCACAATACATTTTATTAATTAATACTTTTCAGACAATTTGTTACTGTACTTAAGTGTTTATAAGAGTAAGGATGTAAGGATGTATTTAGAAAAAAATGGCAGCCAATTCAAACTTTTAATATAATTTATATACTAAATTATCAGTGGGACTCAACTTTTTCTATGGGGTATGAAAACATCAAAAGTATTTTGATATATGATCTACGATTTCCTCTACTGCTGACTTCCCCTGCTTTGCCCCTACAGTCTGAGCTGTTTCTGGCAATGCTTTGATTTCTTTGCCTTGGGTAGTAGACCTTTGCAGTTCTTCCAATTCTGCTTCTGTGAATACTTTATTTTGTCTTATAAATTGATGCTGCTCTGATAGCCTCTGCTCTGTTATTTCTTATTCTAGATGTTCTTTCCAGAACTGGTGCATTATTTTCAAATATCTTCTTCTTGCTGGACTTGGTTTGTAATAATGGACTATTGTTTCTCTGTTTTCAATCTTTTTATATTTACAATGGGTAAACACTGGTCCTGGGGCTCAGTCAACAATCCTGATTCCTGTAGTCCATTTGTCATCAGATGTTCAGGAACTCCAACACTTAATTTGGTTCTTGTTGACCTGGGCAACAATGGATCCACTATGGGTTTCTGCAAATCACATCTCACCATGTTGTTTATCAGAGAGACACCCTTCATCTGGCTCCTCTGATGAGACCTGTTCAGTATGATTGAACCTCTAATATAGTTCTCTTCTTCCTCAAAGCATACAAACCCCACAGCCATATCAAGGTAGTGCCTCACTGGGGGATTATTATTATTATTATGCTTTAATACAACTATGAGAAGAAAAAATAAAATAAAACAATTAAAATAAAACAATTAAAATTGAAAAGACAATATAAAAAACAAAATTAACAAGAGAAAAATGCTAAATCAAATACTGAAGGAAATCCAACAATAATTGTGTCTATATTAAAGACTGCTACAACTTGTTTTTTAAGCATCTGATTTAATCCTGACTATACAAACTCCTATTGTCCAACTTGAAATTAATTTTTTCCGTGGGAAGGATTCTTATTTCCAAAATTTTATTTCAACTTTATCTGCATTTGTAGCTTACTAAAATTATAATTTTAATAACTATTTTGCTGTTTATTAAAAAAACTTCTTAAACTTGTTTAACTTACATAAAATGTTCTTTTTAGATTTAGGATGAGTATAATTAAATAGATCCTCAAATAAGATAGTTTACAAACAAAAGTGATATTTAAGGAGAACATCTCTGATATTTGGAAGAATATATTTAATCTCAATGGAGTAGAATCAGAAATCAACATTGTATGATTAGTTGTCTTTTGAAAATAAAAATACTAGCAGCACATGTGAGCATATTCAGGAACAATTTTGTTATTCTGAATCTTGTGTTCCCGTAGATTACATTTATTATACCACATTAGATTTAGAAGAGGTCTACTGTGACCTTCTCAGAACAATCTTGAGAAACTTAGCAATGATTTGGCACTTGAAGCAGATGTGTTTGTCATGAAGAATGCCTTGATTTTTTTTTTTTAGGAAAAGGAACGTCCATCCATTGAACACTGTGGGCTGACATGGACTGCCACCACATGGCCTTTGGGAGAACAGAACAAAAGTACTTTCTAATTGAGAAAAAGGGTCCACAATTCTGTGTTCCTTAATCATCAGCAAGTTATTTTATTCACTGACTTTATTTCCCCCCCCTGTTTTTCCATTTAGATTTCATACCAGTTAAAAGAAGGAGACAGCCCCAATTATATGGATTGCAGACTGAAAAGACAAGACACACAAAAGAAAGGAAATTGAGGAAGCAACTCAGTTCTTCAAGACAGCTTGAGGCTTTAAGTAGATATTTATATATAGTTTGTGCTTAAAAAATAATTGCTGAGTTATCTGTTAACTGTCATGTGCTTGTCATAGGAATATTCTTTGAAAAGGGAGAGCAGAATGAAGTACCAAGTAGGATTTAACATCAGAAATGAAACATGTTAACCTGATCTAAAGTCAGGTTGGGCAGCCCACAAAATGTTTATTGAAATGTACAAGCTACTGTATTTTTACAACTGAAAGTAGTGAACATAATGATTCATCTTATTATTTTCTCTACAATAATAATGCTGTGAAGTGGGTTGGGCTGAAATGGGTTTGGCTGAAGGACAATGATGGCCCAATGTCAGCCAAAAAGGACTAGAGCTCATAGTCTCTTCGTTTCTATTGTAATACCTTAACACAGTGTTTCCCAACCTTGGCAGTATTAAGATGTGTCTCCCCAGCCAACACCATTGCCCTAACCACTATGCCAAACTGGTTTTCAGTTGCATTAATGCTGTAGTGATGCTTTCTACAGTTGAAGATCAAAGGTTTTCAGAAAAGCGAATTCACTTGAAAAGAAATTTTCAGATGGATGGTCTACTCCAGAGTAGATGGTTCTTTCCAAATGGTCTGGGTTCAGCTAGTTTGGCAAGAGAGTTTGCAAAACCTACCTTGCAGACCCTAATGACCTTCAAGCCATTTCTTTTTTCCCTGAAATTTTTACTCTTTTCTTAGCTTTGCTCACCAAATAGCTGTCACTGGAAAGAAGGTTGCTCATATCACCCAATGGGTGACTTATAGAAGTTTTTAGTTCTACTTGCCATTTTATTGCTTTTATATTAATTATTTTGGGATTTTGTCCTTTGTATACTGCCCAGAGTCACAAAGATTTTGTCAGGTGGCCATATAAATGCATAAATAAATCAATACATCTTTCTCAAGTCTTAGATTAGGTCTAATATTTTAAGCATCTATTCTACTGGGAATGCCTTGATTGATTTTGATCCTGGACCACTTACAATTTTAGTAAAGCCTGCAAGCCAGGAAATATTTTTTTATTGTACGTCAAGATTAAAATGCTAATATCTTTTGTGATTTTAAAAAGTTAGTTTTCCTTTATTGAGAAATAAATTTCATCCAAAAATTTTGGAAAAGAAATGGTGAACTAAATGGTGAACAAGTGTAGCATGTACACTTGGAAAAGAAATGGTGAACAAGTGTAGCATGTACACTAAAATAATGCCTCTCTAGACAAGGAGAGCATTTGAGATTGCCTACAAGTTTTCCATACAGTTGCTTCTCGTGAGGAGACTGCAAGGCAGCAGTCTGCAATAGTTTAGAGCTCTGGGAAACAAAGCAATAACTATTTTGCTCAATCCATGGTTGACACCTTCAAAAGAACACTGGATTTATACACTTCCTTTTCTAAACCTTTCAGAAATTGCTTGTTAGACTTCCGGTATTCCGTCACGGCAAGACAGGATGCAGAAAGGCAGAGCTCTGCCTCCTGAGCCTGATTTTGCCCTGTTGGGGGCCCTGAAAAGGGCCTAAAGTTGCCCTGAAGAGGCGATGAAGGAGGTGTGCCTTGCCGATCACGAAGAGACGGCGGTCTCTCTGTTTGATCCAAGGAAAGCCCTCTAAACCAGCAGGGGAAAGACCAGCCATACCTCTGCAGACGGCCATTAGCTGCTGACAACAGAAGAACAAAAGCTTTAATTAGCACACTGTAAGCAGCATGTTTGGACTGGATGAGAATATTGATCTTTTCTTTACTATTTTACAACTGAATTTCCTGGAAAGGCTCCCAAGAAGCTTAAAACCTCCAGATGTGAATGGAAGTGGCATTTAAAAAATGTTATGGGGACAGAAATACACAATACTGAAGTGAAAGTAATACAAAGCTACAGTTTTGATAAATCTGAGAACTGAGATAAATTGTTAAGAAAATATTGAGGTGAAATATAAGAAATCAACCCTTTGCTTTTAAGAGTGCAAAATGGACTTTGAATGACATTTAGTGGTGGATTTGAGTACAGCACTATAACTAGCTCCTTGGCTGCTTGGTGAATTTCAGCTTAAGGGAGAACAGCTGGCAATAAAGGAAAATATTTTGGCATATTTATCATCCTGACCTTTTTGGACTATAAATACCTACTGAGCTTGGACTTTTAATCTCAAGAGCTAGTGGGAGAGAAGAAAAATTTGAGTTTTGAATATGTCTGGCTGCAGGGAAGGTGAACATTTTGAACACTTGGAACATTGTGGATTACAACCTTGCCTAACTGACAATTTTCAGGATATTTGAGAAAAGGATTACTATAAAATATTGCTATTAGGACTGGATTATAAAAGCTATATATAAAGACCAGAAAACTAGAGGAATTCTGTTCCACTCTTACTGAGACTGGTGATACTAGAGGATTACTAGGAATGATGCCTCAAGAAAAAACAAATACCTTTCAGAAGGAAATACTCTCTGTGCTACAGCAAATTCATCAAACAATTCTTGCACATAAAGAGAACATAAAAAATCCCATAATAAGACTAAAAATAATCTAGATGATATAAAGGACCAAATCTCCAAACTGAAGCTAGTAACTGAAAAGCTCCCAGACAACGACTACAAAGTATAAACAAATAAATCAGAAATCAGAGGGGAAGCAGAAGAAATGGACCTAGAGATGGAGGAGATAGGAGAAGGGAAATATGGACTGCCATACACAAATAAAATACTCCAAGACCTGCCTATAACAATGAAAATACAAAAGATCCTTTACTCCTTTCTCCAAAATACACCTGATGACAAGGAAGAAGATTCTAGAAAATGGAACACAGAGTGGACAGGGGAAATGTCTAGGGAATGTGGATGGGTGGAGTCCCCCCCCCCAAATACTCTACCTATATTGTCTTTCTCATGCCAAGCAGCTTGCACAAAAAATAGAAAGAAAAGTCTTGGGCGATTTAATTGCCCTGGCCTGGAAAGCTTCTTGGCAAAGAAAGAAAGTGAGAGTTAGACTTTAAAAAACAGAGGATTTGATCAATCAGAGTGGGCACTACCTGTTTAATATACTTGTTTGAATATGATTAAAAGAACGGATGACCCTTAGATATAACTAGATTTTTATAATGGAAGATATGTTTTAGAATTAAAATAGCATTTTTTTTCTTTTGATATGGGAAATTTGAAATTAAGAGGAGGATTGGTATGAATAATTTTTTTAGTTATATAAATGTAATTAATATTGAGAAAATCATAACTGACAAAGATACTTTAAATATTGATGGGAAATCAAACTTTAATAAGAGCACGAAAAACAGGATATTGACATGAATTGATATTATTGTTAATTCTATAATATTATTGTTAATTCCAGGGCTTTTTTTCTCATAGAACGGAGTTCCGGCAGCTTTTTTGGATGGAACCTTGTAGGGTAGGCAAGGCGGGTTGCATGATGTGTGTGAGTTCCAGCACCTTTTTTTTTTTTTTTTTTTTAGAAAAAAAGCACTGGTTAATTCTATAATATTAGTAAAATATGATGAAGATATTTATATCTAATTTTGTATACATCAATAGTATTAAGAATTGTAATTGTTTAATAAGGGGAAAAAGGAAAAAATATGGGGAAGAAAGGAAGATCAAGGAAAAAATACTGGATTGTGCAGTACTAAATAAATTTATATTAAAGAAGTTAATGTTAAATATGTGAATCCAGACAATATGTTGTTTACTAAGCTTCAAAGATTGTAATTTTTAATAATTAATAAAACCTATAAAAACAAAATTGCTTGTTAACTGCTTTTTAGCTATTAGGAAACTTCAGAATGATAGGTATTACTGTACTGGGTGAGTTTCTTTTAATCCTTAGTGAAAGAAATACAAGTTTGAGGACATAACAAGTTTTTGTATTAAAATTACAATTGTATTAATTTTATCTTTGTATTTTTTAAAATAAAATTATTATTTTAAAGAAAAAGAGATAAATAGCATCCAAGCATGTGATCCCATATCAGATAAAGAAGGAGGAGGAGGAGGCAATGATTGCATTAAGCCTCTCTGAATTTCACCTTGATCTCATACTTCTTTTGGGGACAGAGTTTTTACATCGTTTAATTCACACACTGATTGGCTTCTGTATAATCCTCATTACAGTGATGCCATTCTGTGTATTACAGTCCTTGGCCATAACAAAGATTATTGATTTTGTCTGTCTGGTATTCTTGCTCTAAATTACCTTTCTACGACACTGTTCAACAGACATTAAATAAATGAGCAAATATTTTACAGTGCCCAATTGCACCATTGGAAAAGTAAGGACTTCAAAACTATTTGCAGAAAAAAAAACCAAGCAGTTTTGGTTCAACTCTAGCTTAAAAAGAAACAGAAGACAACAAACAGAAATTCCTGAATTTGTCATTTTTAGTCAGAAATGGTTCTTCTTGAAAGAGCTTCTTGATTCATTTAAACTCAGATTTCCTGTCACCATCATAGATAAAATTCAGGGATACTGTGATGGTTGTAAATGCGAGGATCAGTCATAAATCACTTTTTCCAGCAACTGTTCTAACTTTGAACAGTTGTTAAACAAATAATCCTAAATCGAGGACCATTTGATGTCCTGGAAAACTGAGAGATCAATATACCTCTTTCTCTTCTGTTATACCACAGAGACTTGCCCAATTGGGAGTACCATAAAACAGCGCTGGAACAATCTCCCCAGAACATTAACTGAAGCTTTACTGAAGTAATTAGAGAAGCTAAAAAAAGCTTTTTATTTAATACCACCACCTGCCTTGAAAATACTCTCATCCAAAGTTGGAGAGGTGGACAAAAGACTATATCTGGGCATACTCCAGCAGTTCAGATTGAGAAGCAAAAGGTTTTGTCATGGTACGTCAGAGGTGGTAGCCTTTCTTCTCATCCAGAAATCTGTTCAAATTGCTGATCATTCCCACATATAAAGGCAGCCATAATAGGTTTACTTTTAGGTAAGAAGGACTGCTAGCTTCCCTGGCCATGCACATCTGAAAGCTAGCAGATGTTGAAGTTAGCAATCTGTAATTTTGCTAGCTGAACTGAAAGGTGTGTGTGCTTGCAGCGATCTGGCTGCTGGGATTGACCAGAAGTGTGCTGGAGGCAAGCTAAACTGGAAATAGTAATTCTTCAAGAAATATGGCCCTTTTTCTTGCAAGCGTAACATTCTGCATTCCGGAATTGTCACTCGTTGTGCTTATGTTATTCACCATAACCCTAGCAGGCCCATGAATAATTAGGCTTCTGTGAGCTGGCTGAAAAAAGCTCTGATTACTTCTCATCTTGAAGCATGAGCACACTGGAAAAATCTCCATGACAGATTTCTTTCCCGTGTTGTGGTGCAGCTTCTGTTGCCAAAACCTTTCCCTGTGCTGCAGTGAGGGTCAGATCTGGTTCAAGAAGGAGGCCGTGGTGGACTGCTTCTTCTTTAATCCACAAATAAAACAACCACAAAGCAGGCCCTCTCTCAAGTCACAGAATATAGCAAAGTGCCAGGGTTGATCCTAATAATCTCTTCTGCTTTCTTTTGGGCTTTTCTTAAAAGCATTCAACTTTTGTTTGGTAACTGATTACCATGGACAAAGATGTGCCTCCAGCAGAGCAACAGCTTCAGCAGCCTTGGAGCTTGGTGTATCTGGCCCAGTAAGTCAGTGGACATTAACTATTTGTTTTTTACCTTCACAGGCCACCAAAAAATCGTGTTTTTGGTTTCAGGTCTCTTAATGTTACTAATTGTTACCACTTAAGAGAGCCAGATTAGTCTAGTGGTTAAGGCACCAGGCTCCTACCAGCTGGACGGCTTTGGGCCAGTCACTTTTCCTCAGCCCAATCCACCTCACAGGGTTGTTGTTGTGGGGAAAAGAGGAGGAAGAAGGTATGTTGGAAATGTTTGCCACCTTGAGTTATTTGTGAAAATAATAAAGGCAGGATACAAATCAATCAATAAATTCTCAGGGGCAGTGGGGAAGAAGATCAAGGGGAGGCCCAGTCCTTGATATCTGCTACAACAGCAACAAAACTCCTTTGTCAGTGAAAAACACATTTTCATCCTCATATTATAACTGTACTTTTTTTGTCAAAGGCACCAAAGCGTTTTTGTGGTGAAAGGAATAACAGCGAATCAACGTTGCCCAGGGGATGCCCAGTTGGGGGTTCCTTTCATGCCCCTGTTAATGAGCCCATCAAAGTGGTACCTATTTATCTATTCATGTTTGCATGCTTTCAAACTTCTAGGTCAGCAGGAGCTGGAGCAAATGACGGGAACTTACTCTGTCACCAGTGGTGGGATTCAAATATGTGAACAACCGGTTCTCTGGGTGGATGCTGCTTCCGGAAGTCCGTTCTAGGCCTGGGCAACAAAAAATTAGCTACCAGTTCTGCCGAAGTGGCTGAATCCCACCACTGTCTGTCACACAGAAGCACTCGGGCTTCAAACGTGGGCTTGAAAATCATCAACCCAGCATTCTAACCACATGAGAAATAAATCAAACCCTCCCTGAATCCATTAACTACCATCACTACCATCATCTTAATGCTACATAAGCTTAGCTCTTCTCATAGAATACAACATTTTCCATGTTATTGCCAATGCCAGAGCAAATGTCTTGAACTTGAATTAGATATCCATGATGCATTAACCCAACGTGAAAGCATCTACAGATATCAGCAATGGCTTGCCAATTCACCTCGTGGTCCAGGATTGTAGACAAATATTCTGAAACACCCACGCAGACAAACTCACATGAGAGAGCAAACAACAATGTTGCAATGATTTACTGACTACAGATTGTTCAACAAATAAGTTGTTGGAAGCACTCAAGGTCATTTTAAGTTGTCAGGATGATGAAGAAAGATCATTATGAAAGACAGAAGCAACTGGAGAACACCAGAGTAAGAAAGGCTGCTTTGGTAGGTAGGAAAAGAAATACAATAATCCTCATATTATTATTACTACATAATCGGAGTTGAAGATTGTTTACATAATAATTTCTGAATATAATGTTTCTGCCATTCAGCCCAGGCAGATGTGTTCATGTGAAAAGAACTAAGATGGCCTTCAAATCAATTTCAAATTCTTCCAAGTCAGCTTAAATTCAGGAAGGAGTT